>NC_087263.1:0-300000 GCF_037042905.1 Lytechinus pictus
AAGAGAAGGATGGAATATGCAGGATGAGCGTGAGGTGGTATGTCAAATAAAGATGTAAGAGAAGGATGGAATATGAGGATGAGAGTGAGGTGGTATGTAAAATAAAGATGTAAGAGAAGAATGGAAAGAGAAGGATGGAATATGAGGATGAGAGTGAGGTGGATAAAGATGTAAGAGAAGGATGGATCTGAGGTGGTTGTAAATAAAGATGTAAGAGAAGGATGGCATAATGAGGATGAGAGTGAGGTGGTCTGTCACATAAAAGATGTAAGAGAAGGATGGAATATGAGGATGAGAGTGAGGTTGGTATGTAAATAAAGATGTAAGAGAAGAATGGAAACTGAGGATGAGAGTGAGGTGGTATGTAAATAAAGATGTAAGAGAAGGATGGAATATGAGGCTGAGAGTGAGGCTGGTATGTAAACTAAAGATGTAAGAGAAAGACTGGAATATGAGGATGAGAGTGAGGTGGTATGTCAACATACAGATGTAAGAGAAGATGGAATAATGAGGATGAGAGTGAGGTGGTATGTAATCACATGGACTCTGAGGATGAGAGTGAGGTGGTATGTAAAATTCAAGACTGTAAGAGAAGGATGGAATATGAGGATGAGAGTGAGGTGGTATGTAACACTTACAGTCTGCTGTGACAGACCCACCCTCATACCTCTCCTCCATTCCACATCTTCATCTCTATCTTATTACATACCCCACCCTCATACCTCTCCTCCATTCCACATCTTCATCTCTATCTTATTACATACCCCACCCTCATACCTCTCCTTCATTTCACATCTTCATCTCTATCTTATTACATACCCTCATACCTCTCCTTCATTCCACATCTTCATCTCTATCTTATTACATACCCCACCCTCATACCTCTCCTCCATTCCACATCTTCATCTCTATCTTATTACATACCCCACCCTCATACCTCTCCTTCATTCCACATCTTCATCTCTATCTTATTACATACCCCACCCTCACACCTCTCCTTCATTCCACATCTTCATCTCTATCTTATTACATACCCCACCCTCATACCTCTCCTCCATTCCACATCTTCATCTCTATCTTACTACATACCCCACCCTCATACCTCTCCCTTCATTCCACATCTTCATCTCTATCTTATTACATACCCCACCCTCACACCTCTCCTTCATATCATATCACATCTTCATCTCTATCGTATTACATACCCCACCCTCATACCTCTCCCTCCATTCCACATCTTCATCTCTATCTTATTACATACCCCACCCTCATACCTCTCCTTCATTCCACATCTTCATCTCTATCTTATTACATACCCCACCCTCATACCTCTCCTCCATTCCACATCTTCATCTCTATCTTACTACATATCCCACCCTCATACCTCTCTCTCCATTCCACATCTTCATCTCTATCTTATTACATACCCCACCCTCATACCTCTCCTTCATTCCACATCTTCATCTCTATCTTATTACATACCCCACCCTCATACCTCTCCTCCATTCCACATCTTCATCTCTATCTTACTACATACCCCACCCTCATACCTCTCTCTCCATTCCACATCTTCATCTCTATCTTATTACATACCCAACCCTCACACCTCTCCCTCCATTCCACATCTTCATCTCTATCTTATTACATACCCCACCCTCATACCTCTCCTCCATTCCACATCTTCATCTCTATCTTATTACATACCCCACCCTCATACCTCTCCTCCATTCCACATCTTCATCTCTATCTTACTACATACCCCACCCTCATACCTCTCCTCCATTCCACATCTTCATCTCTATCTTATTACATACCCCACCCTCATACCTCTCCTCCATTCCACATCTTCATCTCTATCTTACTACATACCCCACCCTCATACCTCTCTCTCCATTCCACATCTTCATCTCTATCTTATTACATACCCCACCCTCACACCTCTCCCTCCATTCCACATCTTCATCTCTATCTTATTACATACCCCACCCTCATACCTCTCCTTCATTCCACATCTTCATCTCTATCTTATTACATACCCCACCCTCACCTTCATTCCACATCTTCATCTCTATCTTATTACATACCCCACCCTCATACCTCTCCTTCATTCCACATCTTCATCCCTATCTTATTACATACCCCACCCTCATACCTCTCCCTCCATTCCACATCTTCATCTCTATCTTATTACATACCCCACCCTCATACCTCTCCTTCATTCCACATCTTCATATCTTTTTATTTCTTACCACACTATGATTCTTGCAATTTGTCAAAACAAGGTAGTCAAGACTGTTAATCAGATGTATTCAATAATGTTATAATAATAATATAGGATTTGTATAGTGCACGTATACACCTTGCTAGGTACTCATGGCACTCCTATATTACCCCGGCTAAGCAAGTCTACCGATTCTGGTGTGCACAGCTTTTTGAGGAATTACTTCCTGCCGGTACCCATTTATCTCACCTGGGTTGAGTGCAGCACAGTGTGGAGAAATTTCTTGCTGAAGGAAAACATGCCATGGCTAGGATTCGAACCCACGACCCTCTGTTTGAAAGGTGAGTCAGAACCACTAGACCATGACGTGCCCACACAAACTTATCCCATGACAAACTCACAGCAGACACAATATACATGAAAAAATAGAGTAATATTTATTCTAAAATTCATTCCCATGTGTATAAAAGTTCCACAATATTTGCATTCAGTATTCACAAGTCATTATTATTGGAACATTTGTATTTACAATCAAAGCTGCTTTAGAGACCACCTGTCTACAACATCTTATTGCTCTAGAAGAAGATGATTGAAATTAAACTTCATTACTACAATTTAAAAATATATGAATATACAAAATAATTTACATTAAATAGGGATTATACTTGTGGAGGGGTCAAATTGAGCACAATTGCTTCTATAAACTGAATTCATAATAAATATCAAATCAATACTTTTAAAAAATTACACCAAAAGTAACAATATGGACATAAAAACTGAAAGATGGCATATTTTTATCATTTGTATTTTAGGGTTTATTATTGAGCTACACAGCTGAAACCTCTGCTGGTGATACACTTATTTCTTTTATTCTCTTTACTCCATCCTTTTCTCTATCTTGGTTTACTAGTGCTTGAAAAAATATGGTGGAGCTACCGTTTGAGGCACCATCCCTGATAATAAGTGTGTATCCTTGTATATCATTGAAACATGTATTACCAGACCACGATCGTAAAGACTATCCTATTATAAAGACTGCTTCTCTCTATTGTTTGATATCTATATACAGGTTTTACTGTAACATGATACTGTGTATAATATTAATTTATATCATTAGCAATATGAATGACATATTACATGTTTTAACGTTTTAATGATTCATGCAATTAAAACGATAAACTCTACTATTTGCATTTAGAATGCATTATAAGTAACTCCATTGTGTCAAAAGTACAGGTGTACTACTTCACAATAAATTTCTACTCAGTAATCAACTTCTACAGTGCAAATCAAAACAAGTTTACACTTAGAAATAATGCTGTAAAATTTGTAATATCTTGAAGATTTTTCCACATTTAAACATTGGTACAGATCTCTTTAAGCCAATGACGATATAACTGTCAAATAATTGTTCCGCTTGAGTGAGCACCACTCACTTTTGAAAAATTGGTGAAAATGATTTGTGCAGATTTGGAAATAGTTATATGAATAAAATGTAGACTTCAATCGTGAAAAACACACAGACTTTAGCTAGGAAGATTGATTTGGAGATATCTTTTACATTTTTAGCTTGTTTCCTTGCCTAAATACCTTCATAGAGCGCCATTACGTACCACTTCACAATAATAGAAAAGGAATAGAAAAATAGTTAGATATAAACAGTTAACAATGTACCCAAGAAAAATCCTGAAGTTAACCAAAATTCAGCTGCCATTGGTTTATTATAGACAATACTGTCTTCTAAACTTTACACTACTAATTTACATTATATATAAACATGTATCATTTATGACTCTATACATTATTAAAATTGGAGGACTTCACATACACTGTGGACATGTACTTGTTATACTTGTAGCTTAGAATTATTCCACAATGCTTTTCTTACAATGAAAAGAATAAGATGAAATATGATGAAACAAGTGAAGCTGATTACTGGTCTCTGTTTAAAAGATAAATCATTCTGATACCATGGCTACAGATGAAAAATGACATGAAGATTATTTTCATCCAAGGAGTAATCATACTCAATGTAATCTATTATGAGCTTGTGTATCTATATTGTATAATCAATTTTGTATGATTTTGAAATTGCTCCGCCCCTCTGTTCTTGTAAAATGTGAAGAAAAAAAATAGTAGTTTGATTTGAATCACTTCTAAAAGGTGAAGAATTTTTATCTTTATCATAATCAAATGGTACCTTTTCATTTTGCTTTATAATTATTACAAGTTAGATATAAACATTGAATTAAGAATGGATGAGTAACTCAGTGTATGTGCGCATTAGAAAATAAGTAATCTATTGTATGTTGTCATTGAATATGCATATTATTATGAAGAGAATCAAATATTATATTGGTATGTCATATATTTGTGTGAAAAGAACTGCCTTTCATTCTGAAAGATTGCAACTTGGTTTCAAAGTTCATATAAAATTGATTTCATGTCTCTAAAATCATCAAACAAAAAAGTGAATTGAAAACTGTGATTAATCATAACCGAAATATTCCTCATTCAGTTTCAACATGAAAATATACATGTATGATCATTACAACATATACAATTTCATGAAAATAACATAAAGGAAGGCTACACTTTTAATTTTGAAAGAATGGGCAAGATTTGTTAAAACTAGATAAGAAGACTAAAAATCATTCCCTCAATTTCAAAGAGCGACTTTCTCCTTTATGATAAACATAATAGAATTGAAGGAGTGACTTTCTCATTTATGATAAACATAATAGAATTGAAGGAGTGACTTTCTCCTTTATGATAAACATAATAGAATTGAGGAGTGACTTTCTCCTTTATGATAAACATAATAGAATTGAAGGAGTGACTTTCTCCTTTATGATAAACATAATAGAATTGAAGGAGTGACTTTCTCCTTTATGATAAACATAATAGAATTGAGGAGTGACTTTCTCCTTTATGATAAACATAATAGAATTGAAGGAGTGACTTTCTCCTTTATGATAAACATAATAGAATTGAAGGAGTGACTTTCTCCTTTATGATAAACATAATAGAAATGAAGGAGTGACTTTCTCCTTTATGATAAACATAATAGAATTGAAGGAGTGACTTTCTCCTTTATGATAAACATAATAGAATTGAGGAGTGACTTTCTCCTTTATGATAAACATAATAGAATTGAAGGAGTGACTTTCTCCTTTATGATAAACATAATAGAATTGAAGGAGTGACTTTCTCATTTATGATAAACATAATAGAATTGAAGGAGTGACTTTCTCCTTTATGATAAACATAATAGAATTGAGGAGTGACTTTCTCCTTTATGATAAACATAATAGAATTGAAGGAGTGACTTTCTCCTTTATGATAAACATAATAGAATTGAAGGAGTGACTTTCTCCTTTATGATAAACATAATAGAAATGAAGGAGTGACTTTCTCCTTTATGATAAACATAATAGAATGGAAGGAGTGACTTTCTCCTTTATGATAAACATAATAGAATTGAAGGAGTGACTTTCTCCTTTATGATGAACATAATAGAATTAAAGGAGTGACTTTCTCCTCCTTTATAATAAACATAATAGAATTGAAGGAGTAACTTTCTCCTTTATGATAAGTATAATAGAATTGAAGGAGTGACTTTCTCCTTTATGATAAACATAATAGAATTGAAGGAGTGACTTTCTCCTTTATGATGAACATAATAGAATTGAAGGAGTGACTTTCTCCTTTATGATGAATTTATTTCAATTCAGGTTCATTGCAAAATACATGATTGGCAGTCACAGTCTGAATTGTAAATATTTACACAATGCCAATATATAAAAAAATAATCAAAATTACTAAGATTAACAATGAATATACAAATTAAAATTACATATATGTACAGTTAAAAATGGATAAAAATACAAGGCAAAAGCGATTTTGTGTCTCGCCCACTTATGAAAATAACCAGAAATATCGTGATTTGCGAGGGCATGCGACATAATTGTATCAAAACTTCACTGTGAAATGACTGGGATGAAATAACACTTGTCATAAGAGCCTTGCACGTAAACTGTAATGTTGACCTGAAAATGACCTTTGACCTTACCACGTGACCTCGGACTGCAGCATAACATACAGGTTGCCTAAGTACATCTACCATCCAAGTTTGGTTGAAAAGCGACTTACTGTTGTGGAGTTAGGTGTCATAAGAGAATCTTGCATGTAAACTCTAACGTTGACCTGAAAATGACCTTTGACCTCACCATGTGACCTCCAACTGCAGCATAACATGCAGGTCCCCAAAGTCCATCTACCATCCAAGTTTGGTCGAAAGCGACTTACGTTTGCAGAGTTAGGTGTCATGAGAGAGTCTTGCATGTAAACTTTAATGTTGACCTGAAAATGACCTTTGACCTTACTATGTGACCTCCAACCGCAGCATAACAAGCAGGTCCCCCAAGTCCATCTACCATCCAAGTTTGGTTGAAAAGCGACTTACGGTTGCGGAGTTACATGTAGGTGTCATAAGAGTCTTGCATGTAAACTTTAACGTTGACCTGAAATGACCTTTGACCTTACTATGTGACCTCCGACTGCAGCATAACATGCAGGTCCCCCAAGTCCATCTACCATCCAAGTTAGGTTGAAAAGCGACTTACAGTTGCGGAGTTAGGTGTCATAAGAGAGTCTTGCATGTAAACTTTAACGTTGACCTGACAATGACCTTTGACCTTACTATGTGACCTCCAACTGCAGCATAACATACAGGTCCCCCAAGTCCATCTACCATCCAAGTTTGGTTGAAAAGCGACTTACGGTTGCGGAGTTAGGTGTCATAAGAGAGTCTTGCATGTAAACTTTAATGTTGACCTGAAAATGACCTTTGACCTTACTATGTTACCTCCGGCTGCAGCATAAAATGCAGGTCCCCCAAGTCCATCTACCATCCAAGTTTGGTTGAAAAGCAACTTACGGTTGTGGAATTATGTGTCAAAGTAAGAGAAGGGGCGAATAGAGGTACACACTACTCTAGGACTGGTCTTACATACCCTAATTACACTGTTAACAAATCACATTCAGGTAGATTAACATGTATAACTTTTTATTCCTTTTTTTTTCTTCATTATTTCGGTTACACAAGCATTTCACTTTAAATCATTATGAATTGTAATTCCTACGATTTTCACTGTGGTTACAAAAAATAGAATTGAAGGAGTGACTTTCTTCTGTATGATAAAGATAAAAGAATTGAAGGTAATAAAAGAATTCCAGGTTGTATAAAGCATTGTTAGAAGAGTTTGGCGTGATAATGCATTGACAGATTAAACATTGATTTTGGTTTAGAATAATGTGAAAATATGGAATACCATGGACAAAATACTTTAAATTGATATTTATGATTGCATAAAAAGGGTAAATTCAGGTTAACATCACCCAGTTACGATGACATAATATAGGCCTATATTTAATTCTCTTAACCCGCATTGCATGAAATCATTAGTTATGATACTTCTGAATAGGCCTGGGAGTAAACATCGATTGATTGAATGATTTAATTGGTTTTTTTAGGAAATAATCAAATGGTAACATTGACAATCGTCCCAGGCCTATATCTGATGCTTAAATATCACTTTGAAAGTCGGATGAAAAGAGCTCATCAGTCATTTTAGGATTAAAATTATGATTCATATTTGCCTCTGGTGACAATTGGTTTCACATCAAAATAATATTCCATGGATTAAAAATGAAATGAGTTCAGACATATCACAGCTCTGAAACAAACCATTGTAGGATATGACCGCGTCATGGAGATCAATTAGATGGTTGTGGATTGCCATTGTATAGATCTTGACTGTATTTGTTGCAGAGTCACATCATGCATCAAAATATTCGTCTGAGGAAGACTCAGAAGAAGTTTCAATTTCGTCTGAGGAAGACTCAAAAGAAGTTTCAATATCCCTATAAAATATTTAGAAAAGGTGACAAAATATATGTTTATTTGATAGGTTATTGGCCCTGAATACTTCAAAGGGATGGTCCAGGCTGGAGATATTTATATCTCAACAAAGTTATTGAATTTTAAAGATACCCATTATTCGGTTGAAAAAGTTTTAGGCATGTCTTCATGAATATAAGGTGGGCTGATGTCATATACCCACATGTTCTTTTGTATTTTATTATATGAAAATCAAAATTTTTCAACCAAGAACTAAAAATATTGAATTTACAACTGATTAAGTGCATTAGTTATTCATTGCCGCAACTTATTATATCATAATGGAGACATATCATTTACACATGTATGAACAAAATTAAACGGTTACACTTCGTAATTCCGAGGGTTCGTAATTCGGAAACACGTAAATTGCCTATACCTCGATGTTCGTTAATCCGAAATCGTAAAAGGGTTCGTTAATCCAAACATTTGTGGCGTTATTCCGAAGGTTCAATAATCTGAAAACGAAATAATGTTCGATGTTCCGAAGCTTTTTTAATCCGAAAACGAAATGAGGTTCGCTAATCATTTCGTTTTTGGACTAACCAACCTTCGGAATTAAGAACCTCACTTCGTTTTTGGACTAACGAACCTTCGGAAATACAAACCACATTTTGTCTTTGGACTAACGAACCTTCGGAATAACGAAGCTTCGGAATTACAAATGTGTGCCAATTAAACTAATGTATATTCATGGCGATGTGCATGTAACTGTTTAAAAAAAATTGATAAACTTTAGAATTCAATAACCTTGTTATTATTTGTTATCCGATTTTGATGAAATTTTCAGAACTTTGCTTCGGTAATTTTACTTTTTTTATTTAGATATAAATATTTTCAGCGCGGACCATCCCTTTAACATATACATTACGATTGTAAGTGCTGATTCATGAACAATTTATTGTATTCCTCAAACATAAAATTATTGTTGTACAAATCTGTTTATGACCAATAGGTGTAATTATTGTATTCCCTAAAATTAGTAATGTTAATAATAATAATCCGCTTTTAAATAGCGCTCATCGGAACAACATGTCTAACCGCTTAATAGATATTACTGTTTCATGGCCAGTTTGAATACAATTATTGTATTCCTCGTACAGGTATATAAATTAGCCTTGGAAAAATCCCTTGCATGAGACCGTTAAATTGTGAGTTTACAAAAGAAGAAAACGTATAATTTTACTTTTTTTCTTTATTTTTTTTTACATATGAAGAGGAATGATACAGCTGGTAGGGATATACAATATATATACAAAGACTCATTCTCTGAACAGGCTAAATCTATGCACATTAAAAAACATCAATAGTACCATTTTCCCTTAATGCCCCCTCACACCTGACCTAATGTAGGCTGACAAAAGGTGACGAATGGGAAAAATGCACGAAATGCACGCAAATTCAACTAATTCAAATAAAATTTCTGTCAAATCATGCGATCAGTAACTATTGTCAAATTTTATCAACGAACGGTTAGCGAAGGACAAATATGACATGCAAAGGATATTGATTTTTCGGTTCACTTATGTGAGTAAATTGCAGCCGAAGACGAGCGAAGGGTTTATATAACCCAATAAGACGAACGAACTGTGAGCAATGTTTTGATATGGCGTGCGATTAGAAACGAAGACAAGGGAATAGATAGGGCAATCTTGTACGTTTTTGTCATTGTGTTGCTTCGTTAAGGCTTCTTTCGAGATCGGTCCACTTTGGCAAAAGCGCGATGAGGGACTATGCGCGACAATAACAAACGAACGATAAACATTATAAATAAACGATTACCACAGACTAAATAAGAGATGCGAATTCAAAAGATGACCAACGATTTCTCAATTCGTCAGGAAATTTTAAACATGTTCAAAATTTCCGCGCGAATTTGAATAATTGCAGCTGTTGATTCAGCTACGAACTACGAACCCAAACACGAAGTGTAAATATGATTTCTACCAGTTACCATTGAAAGAGATTTCTTAAAAAATGCCTTTCGCGAGCCATCGCAAGGCATATTTCAGGCAATTCAGTGTGAGAGGGTCTTTAGGCCGATGGCCATCAGGGAAAGGGTACTATTGATGTTCCTTCGATGTGAATAGTTTAAGCCAAATCTTTGACCATCATTGTATAATTTGTATATTATTGTACAAAGCAGTTCTACAACCAATTTAGGTACAATTACTGTATTCCACATACATATAAATGAAAATTGCACAAAAAGCTGTTTCATGACCAATTTAAATACAAATATTGTATTCCTTGTACATTTAAACCAGTATCTTAAAAAGCTGTTATGAATGATTCAGGTAAAACTATTGCATTCCTCATATGAATTTAGTATTGTAAAAAAGCTGTTCAAGACCCTTTCAAGTACATTTATTGTATACATGTACCTTATATAAATTAATTACTATCGGATGAAGCAATTTCATGATAAAATAAAAATAATATAGGATTTGTATAGCGCAAGTATCCACCTTGCTAGGTGCTCAAGGCACTCCTATATTACCCTGGCTAAGCTACATGTAGTCTACCGATTATGGTGCGCACAGCTTTTTGATGAATTTCTTCCTGCCAATACCCATTTACCTCACCTGGGTCGAGTGCAGCACAGTGTGGATAAATTTCTTGCTGAAGGAAAACACGTCATGGCTAGGATTTGAACCCACGGCCCTGTTTGAAAGGCAAGAGTCAGAACCACTAGACCACGACACGATCAGTTTAAGTGCAATCATTATGTTCCTCATAATGATAAATTAGTACTGTAAATAGTTATTTCATTTACATGACCAGTATAGGTCCAATTATCGTATGCCTGGAGCATATTTCTACAAAAGCCATTTCATGACCATTTAGGTACAATTATTTCATTTGTCATACATTTATAAATGAGTTAGCCCATTGTAATGATCAAATTAATGAGCAGTATAAGAACTGTTTATACATTGATCATATCTAGGTTGTATCAGCCTGAGTGAAGAGGTCACCTTTACCTTAATAAGTTTATTAGTTCACCTACCGTTTCTCCTCACTGACTGTTTGTAAGAATGATTGAAGATCCTTCTGAGGCTTTCTATTGAACATGAAATTACCTTTG
The DNA here is from genome assembly GCF_037042905.1 of Lytechinus pictus. NCBI lineage: Eukaryota > Metazoa > Echinodermata > Echinoidea > Temnopleuroida > Toxopneustidae > Lytechinus > Lytechinus pictus. The sequence continues at coordinate 11,272 of NC_087263.1, forward strand.
CTGATCTGAGGGAAAGAACCCTGAAAGAATAGAAGCATCATTGGAAATAGTAATTCACCAAATCATTTCTTTATTCTCATTTTCATAATGCTCAAAATTGTATTATGCATAGAATATACCTTTCTTATTTTATTTAAATATTATATAGGTCATATCAGGCGCGGATTTTGAGTTGGACTTTTACAGGGGGCTGATAAATGCACGCGAAGGTTGCCAACACTTTGCGAAGCATGCTTACTAGGGGGGGGGGGGGGGGGGGGGGGGAGTTTCCCCCCTCGCGTGCGGAGTGCGAAGATTTTGATATCTCCTCAAATTCAAATCGAAGAAGACGTCTCTTGCGTCTCTAGAAGAAAACTGGAATGAGGCAAATTTTGAAAATAGTGATGAGAAAGAGAACAGGAGGAAGATCTGAGGACAAAGAGAAATACATGTAGAGAGAGAGAGAGAGAGAAGAGACAGACAATGCAACATAAATATACAAGTATTTTTCACAATAAAATTACTTAATATGACAATCTAGTGTTTTGTGTACCTTTTATACTGTTACGTATCCTCTTACATTTCTCAATTGTTTCTGTCTAAAAATTGACCATCTGAAATTCATGGAAAACCAGAGCTGCCAACCTGAACAAGAACATTTCAGTATTTTCAAGGCTGAAAATCAGTACTTTGGTGAGGAAATTAGTATTTTCACAGGAATACCATAGGACAACACATAAACTGAAACTTTAGAAATCAGTATTTGCATGAAACCAGTATTCTTCTCTATTTTCAGTACTAAATACGGAAAATCAGTACTACTTGGCAGCTCTGGAAAACCATATCAAAGTACTTCAGTATTTCCCCGGGGGGGGCCAGTTCCATTCACGAGTGGATACCATGCGCGACCATGGGGTCTCGAAAAGCACCCTAAACACGTAATTTCCATATTCTGAAAATGCACCCCTTAACAAGTATTGGCGTGTGAAACCCTACCCTTAACAAGTATTGGAAACAAAACGATACTCTTGGCAAATATTCCCTGAAATGAACCCCTAAACAAGTACAGGAATGTTTTATTGTTACGGGTCCTTCGGTCGTCGGCTTTACCTAATTTGGTTTAGTACGACCCCATCTTCTACACCTCGCGCAAATTGGACTCTAAACACGAAGTGTTGGGGCAAAAAGGACATCCTTTATAAAACATTTTAATTTTGTTTTATCATCCCCGAAAATTCGACCCTAAACACGTAATTGTCCTAGCGAAATAGATACCCTTTTTTCATTATTTTTGTGTTTTTGACACCCTTATCACATTACGTACGTAACGTGCCCTATCGTGAAAAAGACATCCTTTTTACATGTTTTTTTGGTCGCGCATGGTATCCACTCGTCAATGTAAGTGGCCCCCCCGGGAGTATTTCCTTGCATTATTTTGAGTTTTCAACACAAATAACCTTTTCTTACATTGTACATGTAGAAAACAAATACAATTTACATGTACAACCTATGACCTACTTTCAAGAACTAAACTGGCCATGACACTTCACATCCTTTATCATTAAAAGAATTGACCTTCTGTGTTATTTTACTGCATCAATCATTTTCTTGCTTTAAAACCCGGTACTCCATTGGTCTGATGGAATTAAATGCATCAACTTTTGCAAGTTATAATCATTTTGAACTTGATAATACATACATTTATTTGGTTTTTTTTATGAAAGTTTTAATCTGCAAATTTCGAGCATTCAGCAATTACATTAAAATTCTGTTTCTCAATAAATAAAACAAACCAATGCTTATGCATAGAATTTGCCTGATGCAAATTCACATAAATTTTCAAATTACCTTCATCTTTTATAATGATAAACAGGAGCGGATCCAACTGTCATCTATGGGGGGGGGGGGGGAACATTTTCAACAATATTTTCCCCGATCGGGCTCAAAATTGATTTTTGTTAGTTTCTTCGATGGGGTAGTCCTATAACAGTCACTTTTTAGCTATATTCTTATAAAACAACATAAATCTATCATCTCATAAGCCCTATTTTGAAAAGAGTGAGCGCGAAGTGCGAGCTAAAATTTTTGAAATTTAATGTAATATTGAACATTCTGAGTGCGATGTTTTTGATCCTGAACAAGATGAGTATGTAACTACAGGTCTATAATTACTGCAAGTGCAAGCAGAATTTTTTTTATAGGTTCTGGCCTTATCGAAAAGATGTATTTCACCAACCGACCTACAAAATGGACGTTCGAAGCACTTTTGTAACCAGGAACAGGATATAACAAAATATTGCAAGCGCACGTACGGAAAAATTGAGATTTAGCGGGATGCTCTATTCATGTTTTATAAAACATGAAAAGGATGGGTAATTGGGTATCTTCCTACATTCTGATATTCTGATCTGAAACTGGATAATTTAAGAACTAACTGCATATCTCAATAAGGTTCAAGGTTTTCAACAAAATCAACAACTCAATACAAACAATATTATTATACAATACAAATTATCACAGAAAAGCATAAATAAATATCATAAAATATGAAATGTATACCTAATATAACAATAGAAAAAGTACTAAAATGTATCCTTGTAATAGGTTCTAAAATAATGACAACGAAAGAAAATGGGAGATGTAGATATGAGGGAGCCAAAAGTAAAAGCAGAGCTTGTTGGTTGAAGGCTCCAAGAATATGCAGTGAAAGTCCCATAAAAATATCAATACGACAAGAAAAATAGAGGAATGAATAAAGGAGCAAACAAAAAAGTAAACAAAAGCGGGGGATACACAAATACATAAATAATGAGTAAAATAATAAGTGTAAAAGCAACAAATTTGATCAGAGCCTGTAGGAGCATGAAAATAATTATTGCTAAGAGTGGCAAAAAAGTAATGATAATAACAGTAGTAGTAATAATAATAATAATGGAAGTCAATGATCAATGGCATCAGGGAGTAATGAGCAGAAGGGACGGTAAGGGGGGCAACAAGGGAGGGGGGCACTCAAGTAATACCTTGGTCACATTTGCTCTATCGCGGCCGTATGGCGAGTCGAAAACAGCCGTTTTATTAATTTTAATTCAAACCACCTATATGTAAGAGTAGGTACCACCACATAATAGATTCACATCCGATCAAGATGACCAAAGATACCTGGGCCGGGGGGCATGACTTCCAAGGATATGACAACCCACGCGCAACAGAGATAAAGGAGCAATGAGAAAATAAAACATAAAATTAATTCAGGATAAACTACTAGAGCAAATGGAATGAGGCTATAACTGATATATAGATACACGAATACTAAGAATAGTCCTTGAGAAGATGTTTCAGCTTTCATCGAAAGACATATATTGAGGGTGATATAAACATGCGTGCGCATGTTTTAGATTTAGACCTAAAAATCTGTGCATTCTAAATACATTTTTTATCATGGAAATCAATAATGCAAGCTGAAAATATTTTATACTCTGATCTGAAAAAGGATCAATTAGCACTATTTCAAGCACTGTGTAGGAAAAATCTGAAGTGGATATGGACCACACTTTAAATGATGCAAGAGCGAAGCTAATATTGTTATAATTATCATTTTGACCTAGAAACGGGACAATCTAAGGATATTTTGTCATCATACAAAAATTATGACTAACACATATCTTCCTACTCCTCTTCCTTAGCGCGAGATAAGACTTGTTGATATTCCTTTCTGAAAAAGGGACAATTTGATTATTAAGAATTCATGAAAGTGTTGTTATCTTATTCATTCATCTAATAACCCTAATGAGAGTGCAAAATTTGTTGATATTAAGGCCTGAAAACTGGACATTTTAGCACTTTTGTAATTATGAATAGGATGCCTGGGTTAATATATTTTTAACAATTAATGTGAGCACAAATCGCAAGCTGAAATTTTTGATAAAACGTAAGGAAAATGGGATTTTAAGTAATTTGTTATAGAATTAAAATAGAGTTATACATTACTCACCAATCAAAATGTATGTATGATATCATTGCTTACTTGCTTTCTAATGAGGAAAAGATTGTTCATGCCTTGATATAACAACTTGACTTGGGAAATACTCCGATAATACATTACTCACACTGCCTCAAATTCAACTAATAGGGCATTATATGCCTCTTGACAAATTTTAGAATGTTGCTATCACATGGTTTCCTACCTTCTCAACACAATCCTCATACATTATGTCCTTAAAGAACTGCACCAATTATTTATGAGTGAAAACACCATAATAAAATCAAGATTCATCATCAATGAGTCCATTCACAGTATAAAAATATTTGATAAATGTAATTGTCTTTTCTAGATAATTAGTCGATAAATATATATAAACTCTTCCTTTCACATTCAGCATTTTCCGCGAATGGGTGGGGTCCCAACATTTTTTGCATGTGAATTTGCAACCGTTCAGCAATTCAAGAAAAAAGGAAAAGCATCCCAAGTACCCAACACGTATTCTTGCACCCGAATCTCACATCAAGAGGGGTACAGGCCTATACATAGCATGATGTGCAGAGCCTTTCATGTGGAGTAACTACCGGTACATCACTTGACAAATGTGTGACTGTAGTTCAACTAAACTATTCAAGATTAAACTTGAGCACATCTTTTCAATTCATAGTGCATTACAATATCTAACAATATAGTAATGGTAATTTAAATTATTAAATCACTTTTTATGATTCTCATCATTTCATCAAACATGATAATTTAAAAATTCCACCACTCTTTCCTATCCTTACTCCTCCATCTTTCTTTTTCTCAATATCTAATACTCTCCAATTTATATTATGACTCTTCTCTTTCTTTACACCTCTATCATTCTATTCAACTATTATTAGATAAACTTTGCATCATCAATCCTTTTTTCCATAGTAAACTTTTATAAAGTATAAATTTAAAGTTAACTGCGATATGTTTTCCTTTCTAAGACTCATAAGTAATGACCCTAAATGCACTTAAAGAAGAATATGCCCTAACTGATTAAATTATGTTCCTTATGAAAAGAAATAGTGAGTGGATGACATCATCAGCCACCCCATTTGCATACTGACCAGGATGTGCATATAACTGTTTTGTGAAATTAAGCGAAACTTTAAAATGTCATAACTTTCTTATTTTACATCCGATTTTGATGAAATCTTCAGTGTTATGCTTGTTGGATTTTTCTGTTTTTATTCAAATCAAGTTTTGGTTGGGGTGGTCTTGTCCTTTAAATTATGTTTATTAATATCTGAATAAGACACCTAGATGTCAGTGAGGGCAATAGCAATTAATAATAAAAAATCCTGATATCTTGAAGCAATGTAAATAGAGCTCACAATGTTCTCTAAACTAAAGGTTTCTAAAGGTTTGATGGTTTATTTGATAAAATATCAAATCTATCTTTAATATGAAAATAAACAATGTTTAATAAATGTACACAGTAATTCCTAACATTTACCCCCGGGGGGGGGGGGGGGGCACTCGACCAAAAAAGTGGTAGGGGTGTGCCGCGGGCGAGGCAAAAAACGGGGGCCTTGGAGCGGGCTTATTGTGAAAAGGAGGGTCCTCGGAACGGGCTTCGGAACTACAAATGTTTGTGAAAACGGGGGTCCTCGGAATGGATCTCTGTATCTCTGTGAGTGCGTATGAACGGGCAATCGTGCATGACGCATCTAGCGCGGCCTCCGCCGTGGTGCGCTCGCGCTTAGGCGATGGTCGAAAAGCGCTCTACGGCCGCTTTTCACCAAAATTGTAGCAGATCAATGCGACCGGAACGGCGTAACGAAAAATATGCGAAGCTTTGGAGCGGATTTCTTGCTTCTTTTTTCTCGATAAGAAGGAAATGCTATGCCTTGGAGCGGCTTTCTTTGTTCTTTTTCTTAATAAGACAAAAATGCTATGCCGTGGAACGGAAATTTGAGTGTAAAAATGGGGGTCCCCTCCGCGGCACATACCCACTATGCATTATATACTGAGTGCCCCCCCCCCCCCCCCCCCGGGCATTTAACAGGGATGTATAAAATTCCCAGTTCACATGCCATTTTCCACAGGATAGAGTCTCACTTTCTTAAGTTTTATTTTTCATCCCAATTGTTTATATTCACTATGTAAATGTAAGTGTCAGGGAGATTCCCTAAAATGTGTACAAGCCATTCACATTTGTTATCATGTTAATTACATTCATGTAAATGCTCCCCTCGACTATTTCTGACTTTGGTAGACTAGAAGGTCAAGTACGCAATAATTGCAAACATCTAGACAAATGGAATGTAACTTACTTTCTGGAGTTTACTGGTTGGTATAGCATAATGGATTGCACCATTAGTTCAACATGAATAGCTCCATGCATTAAAACAGATCATGTATAGTGATTGTCTTTTGTAGAAAAATAATGAATATTTTTCTTTTACAAAGTTCACAATTTTGAAAATTCTACAAATAGTTCCTTTCTCTAAAAAATATTGGATTTCATTCTAATTTCTATTCAGCATTATTAATTGAAGTCGATGGTGTATAACATCCAGGAAGTACATGTAGGACTGTGATTCATTTAGGGCACTAAATTAATCTAGAATACAATATTTAATTATGTTTAACCTTAATATAACCATCAGAGACAAGCACTACATGTAATTTTTGCAGACTGTTCATTGCAGCATTTGATACTGGGTAAATTTCCATTTCTTTGCTAGACCTACAAATTTTGCTCCTAGTAGTTACCAAACAGAATTAATAAACTATTTGAAATTGATATTCAAATACAAAGGTAGAAAACTATCCCGTTCTAACACTTCAATCCAATTAGCAGCCTGTCAATATCCACTATTCTATTTCAAACAGAATTCATTGAATGACCATTCATAAATCATTATATCCTATAAAGCAAAATAAACAAAGCAAACAAGCAAAACACACAAACACCCATAACCAATGCATAACATAGTATAAGAACTCAATGTTAAGTCAGTAAGATTGGGCATAATACACAGTGCTTCTGCTAGGTCACTGGATGAGATTGTTGACAAGTCTCATGTATTCAACACACAAACATATATCATTCATTACACACATAAGATTTAAAATCAAAACAACATTACAACTATTCATTTTTAATATAAATCTATTAATTATGTGTACTATAGAGCCATTGAGATATATATTCTACAGATATATGTCATCAGACACCAACTCACTAAACATAGGTTGAGCAGGACAAAAACATATTTATTGTCTTGCCAACAGATACATGTATATGTAAAGTTGGTTGATAAACATTAATTTGAAACTGATGTCAAGTTGAAAGGCAGGTATTTATCTTCTACAATATGTGAGTCAGCAAGAAAACAGTATGTTCATATTCATATCCATTTTCCATTCCAGCTTTTACCCTGCATACCATCTCAATCTAAACCACCTGGTCATTGTTCATTTCATCCTATTGTTATGTTCCATGTATACACTCAATGTAGCTCTCATTGTACTGTATACATTGTATGTATCATGGTCAATATCACTCTCATACACATACCACATGCACCTCTGATATTCAATGATCTACTTTCTCTCCCACCTTTTTGAAGCTGATATTTCTCTTTATATCTTCCATGCATGTATATTATCATATTAGAGATGACTAGGAAGAATCACATATGGATAAAGTTAAAAAGGTTTCCATGTTTCAACATCAACCATAACCAAACACTTGAAGATATGACAATTTCTCAATTACAGCATACTTGTGCATTAGAACCAAATTTGAAAAAGAAATCTCATTTGGTCTCCTTTATTTATAAACACTCTCAAACAATATTTCTAAGTAGCTTGAAATATGTTCTTTAAAGGAGAATGAAACCCTTGAAACCAGCTGAATCCATATCAAAGAGAAAAATCAAAGAAACATATTGTTGAAAGTTTGAGGAAGATTGAATGAATAATAAGAAAGTTATGAGCATTCGAATATTGAGATCACTAGTGCCATGTAGATCCTCCCAACGGCAATGCGACCAAGATCTGTGATATCACACACGTACAACTCCCTCATTACTTTAGTACTTATTTCACTTATATTCTCACTTTTACAGAGTCTATCACAAGGTGAGGTGTTCTCTTTATGAGATGACAAATACAGAGGTTTCACAACATTATATCATTGATGAATCGTTTGTCATATGATTAGAATGAGCAAAAAGAGATGTTTTGGGGTATATTTTCAGTGTCCAAATGGGAGAGTTGTACGTGTGTGACATCACAGATCTTGGTCGCATTGCCAATGGGAGGATCTCCATAGCATTAGTGATCTCGACATTCAAATGCTCATAACTCTTTTATTGCTAGTCCTATTTTACTCAAAGTTTTGTTGATCTTATTCTTTGATTTTTCTGCTTTCACAAAAGCTAACTTGCTCCAAGAGTTTCATTCTCCTTTAATGTATTTAACAAAATAAAATTAGATAAACACTTTTTCACTATTCCAAGTTATCCAAACATGATTTGAGAATAAAGTAAAGGCAGACATACCTTCAAGGTTGAAGCCTTCTCATTCAGAAGAGAATAGAACTCCTCCTGGTCCCAAACTCTACTCAGTATCAGGTTAGTCAGGTTAGGTAGGAAGCATAAAGCTTCTACTAGGTGATGTGAAGAGGCTGATGATAGAGGCTTATAATTCCAAATCTGAAGAGTATGGACCTACATGTGTACAAACATTGATCATTAAACATACATGTACATATCAGATGGTATGATCATGCTGTAATGCTTCAAGTTAAACTGGTTCAAAAATGTGTTGATAAGGCTAATGTTTTCATCACAACATAACATTTTAGCATCCATACCTGTTTAGGCTTCACAGCTTTTCTGTTGAGGTGTATTTTCTTTACAAAAGACATTTTAATACCTATGAATTTTGAAAGAAGGAATTATTACAGGTAATCTCTGTACCCTTATTCTACATTACAGCATCACTTTCAACAATATCTGAGATATTACAAACATGATCAATTTAAGATCATACATGTGAAGACCATAATAATCCCAAATACTCTGTGATATGTTTGTTAGTTCATATTTGTATTCTATTTTCAGCAACCTTTTACCCTGCATACCATCTCAATCTAAACCACCTGGTCATTGTTCATTTCATCCTATTGTTATGTTCCATGTATACACTCAATGTAGCTCTCACTGTACTGTATACATTGTATGTATCATGGTCAATATCACTCTCATACACATACCACATGCACCTCTGATATTCAATGATCTACTTTCTCTCCCACCTTTTTGAAGCTGATAATTCTCTTTATATCTTCCATGTGTATTATCATAAGAGATGACTAGGAAGAATCACATATGGATAAAGTTAAAAAGGATTCCATGTTTCAACATCATAACCAAACACTTGAAGATAATGAATTGACAATTTCTCAATTACATGTAGAGCCAAATTTCCGAAACATTTACTCATCTAGTCTCCTTCATTTGTAAACACTCTCAAACAATATACATGTATCTACATGTAAGTAGCATAAAATATGTTCTTTAATGTATTTAACACAATAAAATTAGATAAACACTTTTTGACTATTCCAGGTTTTCCAAACATGATGTGAGAATAAAGCAGAGGCAGACATACCTTCAAGGATGAAGCCTTCTCATTCAGATGAGAACAGAACTCCTCCTCTTCACAAACTCCACTCAGTGTCAGGTTAGTCAGGTTAGGTAGGGAGCATAAAGCTTCTACTAGGTGATGTAAAGAGGCTGATGATAGAGGCTTAATATCCCAAATCTCAAGAGTATGGACCTACATGTGTACAAACATTGATCATTAAACATACATGTACATATCAGATGGTATGATCATGCTGTAATGCTTCAAGTTATACTGGTTCAAAAATGTGATGATAAGGCTATAAATATTTGCATCACAACATAACATTTTAGCATCCATACCTGATTAGGCTTCACAGCTTTTCTGTTGATGTGTATTTTGTTTACAAAAGACATTTTAATACCTATGAATTTTGAAAGAAGGAATTATTACAGGTAATCTCTGTACCCTTATTCTACATTACAGCATCACTTTCAACAATATCTAAGATATCATGAAAATGATCAATTTAAGATCATACATGTGAAGACCATAATAATCTCAGATACTCTGTGATATGTTTGTTCCTTCATATTTGTATTCTATTTTCAGTAACCTTTTACCCTACATACCATCTCAATCTAAACCACCTGGTCATTGTTCATTTCATCCTATTGTTATGTTCCATGTATACACTCAATGTAGCTCTCATTGTACTGTATACATTGTATGTATCATGGTCAATATCACTCTCATACACATACCACATGCACCTCTGATATTCAATGATCTACTTTCTCTCCCACCTTTTTGAAGCTGATATTTCTCTTTATATCTTTCATGTGTATTATCATAAGAGATGACTAGGAAGAATCACATATGGATAAAGTTAAAAAGGTTTCCATGTTTCAACATCAATCATAACCAAACACTTGAAGATATGACAAATTTGTCAATTACAGCATACTTGTGCATTAGAATCAAATTTGAAAAAGAAATCTCATCTAGTCTCCTTTATTTATAAACGCTCTCAAACAATATTTATAAGTAGCATGAAATATGTTCTTTAATGTATTTAACACAATAAAATTAGATAAACACTTTTTCACCATTCCAAGTTTTCCAAACATGATGTGAGAATAAAGTAGAGGCAGACATACCTTCAAGGTTGAAGCCTTCTCTTTCAGATGAGAACAGAACTCCTCCTGGTCACAAACTCCTCTCAGTATCAGGTTAGTCAGGTTAGGTAGGGAGCATAAAGCTTCTACTAGGTGATGTGAAGAGGCTGATGATAGAGGCTTATAATTCCAAATCTCAAGAGTATGGACCTACATGTGTACAAACATTGATCATTAAACATACATGTACATATCAGATGGTATGATCATGCTGTAATGCTTCAAGTTAAACTGGTTCAAAAATGTGTTAATAAGGCTAATGTATGCATCACAACATAACGTTTTAGCATCCATACCTGTTTAGGCTTCACAGCTTTTCTGTTGATGTGTATTTTCTTTACAAAATACATTTTAATACCTATGAATTTTGAAAGAAGGAATTATTACAGGTAATCTCTGTACCCTTATTCTACATTATAGCATCACTTTGAACAATTTCTGAGATATCACAAAAATGATTAATTTAAGATCATACATGTGACGACCATAATAATCTCAGATACTCTATGATATGTTTGTTATTTCATATTTGTATTCTATTTTTAGTAACCTTTTACCCTGCATACCATCTCAATCTAAACCACCTGGTCATTGTTCATTTCATCCTATTGTTATGTTCCATGTATACACTCAATGTAGCTCTCATTGTACTGTATACATTGTATGTATCATGGTCAATATCACTCTCATACACATACCACATGCCCCTCTGATATTCAATGATCTACTTTCTCTCCCACCTTTTTGAAGCTGATATTTCTCTTTATATCTTCGATGCATGTGTATTATCATAAGACATGAAGAATCAAATATGGATGAAGTTAAAAAGATTCCATGTTTCTACATCAACAAATTACCTGTGCATGAGAACCAAATAATAATAAAAAAAATCTCATCTAGTCTCCTTTATTTATAAACGCTCTCAAACAATATTTCTAAGTAGCATAAAATATGTTCTTTAATGTATTTAACACAATAAAATTAGATAAACACTTTTTCAATATTCCAAGTTTTCCAAACATGGTGTGAGAATAAAGTAGAGGCAGACATACCTTCAAGGTTGAAGCCTTCTCATTCAGATGAGAATAGAACTCCTCCTTGTCACAAACTCCGTTCAGTATCAGGTTAGTCAGGTTAGGTAGGGAGCATAAAGCTTCTACTAGGTGATGTGAAGAGGCTGATGATAGAGACTCAACATTCCTAATCTGAAGAGTATGGACCTACATGTGTACAAACATTGATCATTAAACATACATGTACATATCAGATGGTATGATCATGCTGTAATGCTTCAAGTTAAACTGGTTCAAAAATGTGTTGATAAGGCTAATGTATGCATCACAACATAACATTTTAGCATCCATACCTGTTTAGGCTTCACAGCTTTTCTGTTGATGTGTATTTTCTTTACAAAATACATTTTAATACCTATGAATTTTGAAAGAAGGAATTATTACAGGTAATCTCTGTACCCTTATACATGTACTACCTTATAGCATCACTTTGAACAATTTCTGAGATATCACAAAAATGATTAATTTAAGATCATACATGTGAAGACCATAATAATCTCAGATACTCTATGATATGTTTGTTACTTCATATTTGTATTCTATTTTTAGTAACCTTTTACCCTGCATACCATCTCAATCTAAACCACCTGGTCATTGTTCATTTCATCCTATTGGTATGTTCCATGTATACACTCAATGTAGCTCTCATTGTACTGTATACATTGTATGTATCATGGTCAATGTCACTCTCATACACATACCACATGTACCTCTGATATTCAATGATCTACTTTCTCTCCCACCTTTTTGAAGCTGATATTTCTCTTTATATCTTCCATGTGTATTATCATAAGAGATGACTAGGAAGAATCACATATGGATAAAGTTAAAAAGGTTTCCATGTTTCGACATCAATCATAACCAAACACTTGAAGATATGACAAATTTGTCAATTACAGCATACCTGTGCATTAGAACCAAATTTGAAAAAGAAATCTCATCTAGTCTCCTTTATTTATAAACACTCTCAAACAAAATTTCTAAGTAGCTTGAAATATGTTCTTTAATGTATTTAACACAATAAAATTAGATAAACACTTTTTCACTTTTCCAAGTTTTCCAAACATGATGTGAGAATAAAGTAAAGGCAGACATACATTCAAGGTTGAAGCCTTCTCATTCAATTGAGAATACAACTCCTCCTGGTCATAAACTCCTCTCAGTATCAGGTTAGTCAGGTTAGGGAGGGAGCATAAAGCTTCTACTAGGTGATGTGAAGAGGCTGATGATAGAGGCTCATCATCCCAAATCTGAAGAGTATGGACCTACATGTGTATAAACATACATCATTAAACATACATGTACATATCAGATGGTATGATCATGCTGTAATGCTTCAAGTTTAAACTGGTTCAAAAATGTGTTGATAAGGCTATAAATATTTGCATCACAACATAACATTTTAGAAACCATACCTGTTTAGGCTTCACAGCTTTTCTGTTGATGTGTATTTTGTTTATAAAAGACATTTTAATACCTATGAATTTTGAAAGAAGGAATTATTACAGGTTACCGGTATCTCTGTACCCTTATTCAACATTATAGCATCACTTTCAACAATTTCTGAGATATCATGAAAATGATCAATTTAAGATCATACATGTGAAGACCATAATAATCTCAGATACTCTGTGATATGTTTATTACTTCATATTTGTATTCTATTTTCAGTAACCTTTTACCCTGCATACCATCTCAATCTAAACCACCTGGTCATTGTTCATTTCATCCTATTGGTATGTTCCATGTATACACTCAATGTAGCTCTCATTGTACTGTATACATTGTATGTATCATGGTCAATATCACTCTCATACACATACCACATGCACCTCTGATATTCAATGATCTACTTTCTCTCCCACCTTTTTGAAGCTGATATTTCTCTTTATATCTTCCATGTGTATTATCATAAGAGATGACTAGGAAGAATCACATATGGATAAAGTTAAAAAGGTTTCCATGTTTCGACATCATAACCAAACACCTGAAGATAATGAATTGACAATTTCTCAATTACATGTAGAGCCAAATTTCTGAAACATTTACTCATCTAGTCTCCTTCATTTGTAAACACTCTCAAACAATATACTGTACATGTATCTAAGTAGCATAAAATATGTTCTTTAATGTATTTAACACAATAAAATTAGATAAACACTTTTTCACTATTCCAAGTTTTCCAAATATGATGTGAGAATAAAATAGGGGCAGACATACCTTCAAGGTTGAAGCCTTCTCATTCAGATGAGAACAGAACTCCTGGACCCAAACTCCTCTCAGTATCAGGTTAGTCAGGTTAGGTAGGGAGCATAAAGCTTCTACTAGGTGATGTGAAGAGGCTGATGATAGAGGCTTATCATTCCAAATCTCAAGAGTATGGACCTACATGTGTACAAACATTGATCATTAAACATACATGTACATATCAGATGGTATGATCATGCTGTAATCCTTCAAGTTAAACTGGTTCAAAAATGTGTTGATAAGGCTAATATATGCATCACAACATAACATTTTAGCATCCATACCTGATAAGGCTTTACAGCTTTTCTGTTGAGGTATATTTTGTTTATTAAAGACAACACATTTTAATACCTATGAATTTTGAAAGAAGGAATTATTACAGGAAATCTCTGTACCCTTATTCTACATTACATCATCACTCTCAACAATTTCTGAGATATCACGAAAATGATTAATTTAAGATCATACATGTGAAGACCATAATAATCTCAGATACTCTGTGATATGTTTGTTACTCCATATTTGTATTCTATTTTCAGTAACCTTTTACCCTACATACCATCTCAATCTAAACCACCTGGTCATTGTTCATTTCATCCTATTGTTATGTTCCATGTATACACTCAATGTAGCTCTCACTATACTGTATACATTGTATGTATCATGGTCAATATCACTCTCATACACATACCACATGTACCTCTGATATTCAATGATCTACTTTCTCTCCCACCTTTTTGAAGCCGATATTTCTCTTTATATCTTCCATGTGTATTATCATATTAGAGATGACTAGGAAGAATCACATATGGATAAAGTTAAAAAGATATTCCATGTTTCTACATCAACCATATCCAAACACTTTATTTTCATTCTATAGCTTTTCTGTTTAAGTGCATGTATTATGTTAATACTAAAACCTCTGAATATTGAAAGAATTAAATTTTTCAAAATCAATTATCTTGGTTATGTACTGTTGGCATAAACTGCCTTATTCTTGTGGAAGCGCAGTGGTGTAGCGGTTCTGACTCTCACCTTGTAATCAGAGGGTCGTGTTTTCGAATCCCACCATGGCGTAGCGTCCTTTGGCAAGACATAAATCAACACTTTGCCACTCTTACCCAGGTACTAATTGATTGAGTACTGGTAGGAAACAACCATCATTGTGGTTGGTTTAGCAGGTGTGCACCTATAAAAACAGGCTGCTTAAAGATTAATTAAGTGAATGGGTAATAATAATTATGAAGTGCTTTGAGAAGTCTAGATTGATAAAGCGCTATATACCAAATATTATTATTCTCAAAACAAATTTGGATGATTTACAAGTTTACAAAAGCCTGTAATTGATGTGACATATAATTACTTTTCAATGCAAAGAACTTAATAATTTCAAACATTCTTTCAAGAACAACATGTGCTGCTACTGCATGTCTACATAGATGTATTCCATTTTCAGAATTAAGCCTTCACCCTGCAAACCATCTCAATCCAACCCACCTGGTCATTTTTCATTACCTTCACTCTATGTATATGTATATTCCCTATACTGTAATACACACATGTATCATGGACATTGTCATTCAATATCACTCTCATACAAATACTACATGCACCTCTGAAATTCAATGATCTACTTTCTCTCCTACATGTAACTTTTAAAGCTAATATTTCCCTTTTTAACTTCCATGATTATGAAGTATCATTAATTAAAATATGTCTAGGAAGATATGGATTTTATAAAGTTAAAAACGATTCCATGTTTTTGCATCAATTAGATGTTTTTGCGTCAAAACACTTGAAAGTATATTTTAAATGACAGCATACCTGTGCATTAGAACCAGATTTTTAAAAAAAAATCTCATTTAGTCTCCTTTATTTATAAGCACTCTCAGATAATATTGTCTACATACATGTAGTACAAAAATTTGTTCTTAAATGTATATTTTATCCCTATACAATTACATTTTTCTATATTCTAACGTCATAAAAAGGGCAGCTGCCCAAAATAATACATAATATAAAATGCATAAATTTCAAATATCTTAACGGTTTGTGATGATTTATTTTCACCAAACGATATGAAAAGAATTTACTAGCATATAACATCAATCAAATATTTAATAATAACTTCATTTATTCATTATGATGGATTTTTCTTGAACCTTCAATATTTTTTTTATATTTTCTGTTATTTTATTCAACTTTTTGTCAGGGTGAACTTCCCCTTTAAACATGATATTTGTTATGTTCTTCCTTGTACATACATCAGTATTTTATCAAAGATGTATGAAAAGAATCATGAATCGGTATTAGTCAGTTACTTAATATACAGGCCTACATAATTATGTAAACCTGTGTAGCGATTATAACCTGGTCCAGAACTTCATAACAGAATTAGCTGGACACTAAACCTGTGCAGTACATGTAAAACAAAAAAATATCCAGGATATTAATTCAAATTTTGTTTGTTATTCAAAACAATGTAGAGGGTATGTTATAATACATATTTGATAATAATAATACTTTGCATTTATACAGCGCTTAACACAAAGGAACAATGTCACTAAGAGCTTTACAGAAATATCATTACCCCGGTCAACGGATCCTTGCATGCCCGCATACAATGTATGCACCTTCTCCACTCCCTGAAAAGCACTCCAACAAGAGTTCTAAGACTCAATTGCTAGGCATACTATTTATAGGCTTTCGCATCCTACCGGGTACCCATTTAATGCCTGGGTGGAGAGTGGCAAATTGTAGATTGACACCTTGCCAAAGGACCCTAGGTCATGTTGGGATTCGAACACACGACCCTCTGATTACAAGGAGAAGGTCAGAACCGCTACACTACTGCTTGTAAATGTACATGTACAATGTCTTTGTCCATCAACTATCCATTGTAATCTATTTAAACGTTTCTTTCTTTCTCTTTTTACCAAGAGCTTCATAAAAGCAGAGCTCTACATGTAGGTTGAAAGATTGGCCCCAGTAACATTATTTAGAGAATGGTGCTAATCGCATTAGTACTACTACACTGTACCTCATTTGATATGTCTGGTCCAAGCAAAGCTCCATCACAAACCATCAATGTGATTATATGCTACATTTGCTTTGTTTTTATAGCTTCCTAATATAGAAATAATAGATTGTTAATATGCCTGGCATTATTACGCTGTTAAGGTTATTACGGCATAAGGACTGATTTCTTTTCCCTTCTCTTTGCCCTCTCCCCTCTCTCTCTCTCTCTTTCTCTCTTTGTCTCTCTCTCTCTTCTTTCTCTTTATTCCCCTCAACCTATTTTCTATCTTACTATGTTCGATACCCTTTCTTCCCATCAGTCATTGTTCCTCATTCTCCCCATCTTGATCTCTTTTCAAGCTCCCATTTGCCCTTCAAGTTTCTTCTCTAAGATATGAATACTAAATTCTAACCATTCTTGTTTCTTCATATACTTGTATTTGCATTATTTATATATTTTTGCCATACCAATATGTTAGTACAATTATGAATTCATGTAAAAAAAAATCGGAACAAAATAAGTTAAAACCACATGTTAGCATCTCCTCCTCCCCCTTCTCCTTACTTTACTATGAATTTCGTTATGAATAAATTTGACTCGTTATAATCCATGTGCATATTATCGCTTGCTTTATGTTTATGTCCATGTATATTCATTTTATGTTGCCCTGTATACTGTTCGTCTAAAACAGATAAACTGGGCTTATTGTAAGTGTTGCCCTTTTTATCGATAAAAGGTAGTTTATATTTTAAAAAATCATTTTTTTTTTCCAAATTGGTTGTTAAATCATTAATTTGTCTTACATGCATCTAGGAATGTCACTATAAAAGACTGGCATAACAAATCACTATAATGTAGGTAACTTAAATTGTGATCATATAAAGTCATCAGCATTATATAAAGATTACAATACATAGACTAAAATTATAGATCACTATTAGTATTGTTTTTAGCACTGTCATTCTCATTATTACTATCATCACTCATCTTCTTCTTCCTCCTTAAAAATTCTAACATCAACATGACCATCTTATTCTTTAAGATGAATTTCTACTTACTGTGGCTTTCCTTCCTTCTCTGGCAAGAGTTTCATAGAAGGTATGGTGAAACCTTGCAATCAGATGAACATCCCTTAGTGATGGTGCTGAGCATATCATCACTGCAACCTCTTTTGATATACCTGGTCCATAGGAAGTTAAATTAGATCTACCTATTTGCATTTTGATCTGAAAGTAGAGCAATACATCACAATTACATTATTTTGATTGCATTATTTGGTATTTACATGTATTTATTTATTTATTATTGTCATTTGGTTCAGAATTATTGTTTTTATTCAAAGTGAAAAATCATATTTCATTTTCAATATCAATATTAAGTTTTAAACACGTGGAACACCTCTGGCAGTCTCGCCTGCATGACACAATTTGATATAGCAGCAGTGCTGCCTTTGAAAACGGCTAATGAATAATTATTCACAGAAGAAAACACTTATTATGATAAAATATTATGTCGATTGACTCAAAATGACCTTTGACAATGATCATGTGACCGAAGACATGCAAAACAATCATTCATACTTGATAACTGGATGTTTCATGAGCTTGATCCAAAAACATTCTAAGTTATGATACCATGCAATTATACTCCCAACACGGCCAGAGGTCATTAACCTTTAAATGACCTTTAATCTTGGCCATGTTCCTGAAATGCGCACAGGGTATTTAGGGATACATTGCTGCACTTTTATAGAAATCCCAAGAATGTCCTGTAATCTGTTTGGTCCAAATCGGATCAAATGATATTCAGCGAATTGCACTATTGCATCCAAAATGCACTATCCTGCACTCTGACGACAGAGTGCAAGATAGTACGAGTTCTGGAATTATATAGAATTATCTAGAATTTTGATCAAATATAGCATTCAGGGCAAATCAGTAACATGGGTGAGGGGGGGGGGTTGTATAAAACAAACAACGCACACATTCTTGTGCATAGAGGATGTAAATAATGAACTCTGTGCTCAACTCGCCAAATGGATATACCGCACTCGGTCCTGCAGACCTCGGTGTGGTATATCCATTGGCTCTTCTCGCACATCATTTATTATTTGGCCCTGCATGCAAGCGCTTACATGCATTATTTGTATAATGTCCAAGTTTCATGAACTAGATACATGTACATAAACTGCTAAAGTTTATGACATTTCCACAAATACCCCCAACATTACCAAAGTTTGTTGACCCTAAATGACCTTTGACCTTTGGTCATGTGACCTGAAACTCGCACAGGAGGCTCAAGGATACATCATTGCTCTTATGTTTAAGTTTCATGAACTAGATTCATAAACTTTTAAAGTTATGATGACAATTCCTCAAAAAAAAGAGACAACATGGCCAAAGTATGTTGACCTTATGTGACCTTCGACATTAATCATGTGACCTGAAACTCAGGCAATATACAGCGCATCCCCCCAAAAAGTCCCTCTGACATAGGGGTGAATTTATGTAAAAAAATTTGTGCTTTATGAATAAATTTTGCATAAATTAGCATAAATAATTTTCCAGACAAAATTTCAAAATTTTGTGTACAATTTTGGTGAACCTCATGCAGCTCTACAAGATGGAAGAAAAAAAATCAAAATCTGTCAACAAATAAAGAAGAGGCATTTTCTGTGGTTTATGAATAAATTTCGCATAAATTAGCATAAACAATTTGTGACAATCTTGATTATTTTCCCTATCCTTTGCCAACAGAGTCTGATTTGGTAGTCTAGTTGGGCAGCCTTTATAATGATAATTAGATTCCTTTCTGAGGTGCTACATGTATGTAGACCTCCTGTATATTGCAATGCTAGGCATGCACTTCAGGTGTTTTCTTTTGTATTCTTGGCTTGACTGATTCAGCTATGTTGTAATTCAGTGTGATTTAATCAGTCTGCAGCCAGCTCTCCTCCTGAGAGGACCTGTTTTACGAGCTGGTGTAGCTCCAGGTAGCCACACCGGTTATACCCCTTTAGGTGCTAACAAGATTTGCTAACACTAAGTTACTTTTATTTTTGACAAGTTAATAGAATGAATATAGAGAACCAGTTTGACTTTATTGCCACAATATAAGAGGCATTTCTCTTGATATAAAATATCAAAGATATTTAACCTCTTATTTAGCTTGTGAGCTTTTGCTTTTGAAAGGACATTTACTCCTTAAAGGTCAAGTCCCCTCAGTAAAATGTTGATTTTAATCAATAGAGAAAAATCAGACAAGCACAATGCTGAAAATTTCATCAAAATCGGATGTAAAATAAGAAAGTTATGATATTTCAAAGTTTCACTTATTTTTAACAAAATATTTATATGAACGAGCCAGTTACATCCAAATGAGAGAGTTGATGATGTCACTCACTCACTATTTCTTTTGTTTCTTATTGTTTGAATTAAACAATATTTCAATTTTTACGAATTTGATGATTAGGACCTCCTTGCCTGAAGCACAGAATGTTAAAATAATGGAATTCCACGTGTTCAGGGAGGAATGAAACTTCATTTCACATGACAATGACGAGAAAATCAAAGTATTTCATATTTCATATAATAAAATACAAAAGAAATAGTGAGTGAGTGATGTCATCAGTTCCCTCATTTGCATACTGACCGAGATGTGCATATAACTGTTTTTTTAAATGAAGCGAAACTTTAAAATGTCATAACTTTTTTATTTTACATCCGATTTTAATGAATTTTTCAGTAATATACTTGTTGAATTTTTCTCTTTTTATTCAAATCAAGTTTTTGTTGGGGTGGACTTGTCCTTTAAGAGTAGGAAGTGTAATTTTGTTAAATGTTTTAAGAGCATTGGCATATGTCCTACATTTATAATAGAACAAGTGCTTGCAGATATATGATAGTGTTATGCCTCTAACTCATGCATTATTGAATTGATTGATTAAGAGTCATATAGGAGTTTTATATAGATTAGGGTAAGCTTGTAACCGATTTTGCAATCGGCAACCGATTCCATTCGATTTCACCACAATCGGCAATCACTTGCCGATCTTCGATCATGCCCCTTGAAGGAAAAAATCGAAAATAAAAAATCGGCGTAGATCTGGTTACAGTGCGTGATCGCTCAGAACATATTTCAAGATTGTTCTTGAGGTGCTAGCTATTTAGAGGTCGCATTATTCAGGGAGAAAGTCGCGGTATTATCTATGGCAATGTTTAAGGGGATAGATATCTTCTCTTCCAACTCATGGTGATAGCGGATGCCGCCGTGAACTTTGAAAGGTCGTATTACCGACGGAGCTCACTGCGCTACTCTCTTACCCCCTTTATGATCATGATGATAGACATCTTCTCTTCAACCTCGTGGTGATAGCGGACCCCGCCGTGAACTTCAAATTGATTTGAAAACGCTAGCTACCCAAAACATTTTAATAACATATTTCAAATCATCGTGCGTGCTTGCGTCGTCTACTTCATTTTAATTGCACTTGCGACTTTAAGATGATGCGTCGTAAGAGATCATTCCAATAATTCTAAATCGCTAGCACCTAAAAATACTTCTAAAAGATGTCCCGCCGATCGTTCATTAACCTGTGATCTATGAGAAATATTTTCATTTTATTTTCCTTTGCGCCTTTGCTCGGAAGATGCGTCTTTCGTTTATCTTTCTAATAAAAATCACTCGGTTTATTTTAAAGCAATAACACCTCAAAACCCCTGGCTTTAAAACATGTTCCAAACGATCGCGCATGTTGGCGACTTCCATTCCAATGCATTCGTCTTTGTGACTTTGTCAGGAAGATGCGCGCGACCGCGAACAACATTTTGATGTATTCCTTTGTTTTTAAACATCGCCGATTCGATTTTCGATTCGATTTCGATTTTAGAAGCTTAACTGCCGATCCGATTTTCGATCTGATTTTTGATCCGATTTACAACATTAGATTAGGGCGTGGCCTTTAAACTTATGCCACTGCTAAGTTGATACTTTAATATAGACCCTATGTATTCTTATAAATATTGGGTGTCTCCTTTTTTTCAGGCGGCCGTTACGTTACATTACATTACGCCACGTTACGGTGCTTCCTACCACATTTTTGGTCTTCCAGGTTACTACATTACAGTGTTACTACGAAGTTTCTGTTCTTACTACGGGTTTTTTTGCCTTCCGGGATACTGCGTAACTACTGTTACTGTAATACTGATCCAGATATTTCTACAAACAGAAGTATACAGCACTTCATATATTCCAAACAAGGTACATCTAGCGTTCCATAGACGTCTTCAGTTCGTCGCCGCATCTATCTACGGAGAAGAACTGTATCAACGTTAACATTGACTATTGTTCTGCGGTAGCTCTCGGGGAGCTAGTCCTTCAAGTTCAACTTCAAGATTCTCCAAACCTCCGAAGATTTAGTGACTGTTTTGAAGAGACATTTAGAACACTTTACAGTTTCAACGGTATCCTTATAATATAAAGAACACTCGCGACGTAATATTAATTTTGGGTTAAGAGAGGGAGCTTGTTTTTTTTGTAATTTGGCATTTGCCATTAGTCTATGTGATTTTCTATTGATTTACACTTTGTACAAGGCTCTGTTTTGTAAAGACTTTGCTAATTTTGTTATGAAAGGATTCAGTGATTTTTAAAAAATAAAGTTAATTTAAACTTTATTTGATGGCTGCTCTCTAGTTATTGAGTCATTTGTGAATTGCGGGTGGTCAAGCAACCCGGTATTTAGATTTTTAATGAGTCGACACAATTGCCTTTGAACTTAAGTTTTTGACCTGAATTTATTTAGGGTAAAAATCCATTTTCAAAGTTAATTCGTGACACAATTTTCTACTGAAAACTTCAAAATTCTGTGTAGAAGTTTGATGAACCTCATGAAGTTCTACCAGATGGAAGAAAAAAATCAAATTCGGTCAACAAATAAAAAAGAGGCATTTTCTGTGATTTCTGAATAAATTTTGCATAAATTAGCATAAATAATTTTCTACTGAAAATTTCAAAATCCTGTGTAAAAGTACATGTATGGTGAACCTCATGAAGTTCTACCAGATGGAAGAAAAAAAATCAAAATCGGTCAACAAGTAAAGAAGAAAAAGCATTTTATGTGAATTCTTTAAAGTATGAATTAACTAATTTCGCATAAATTAGCGTAACAAGTGGAATGCCTCTGGCCGTCTCACCTGCATCACGCAATTCAATAAAGCAGCAGTGCTGATTTTGAAAACTACTATAACTCGCACAAGATGTTCAGTGATACTTGGTTACTCTTATTTCCACGTTTTATGAACTAGACCAATACACTTATAGAGATATGATGGCCATTCAACAAATACCACCAACGTGGCCAAAGTTCTTTGACCTTACATGACCTTTGACCTTGATCATGTGACCTGAAACTCGCACAGGATGTTCAGTGATACTTGATTAGTCTTACATGTATGTCCAAGTTTCAAGAGTCAGATCCATCAACTTTCAAAGTTATGATGGTAATTCAACAGATACCCCCATTCGGCCAAAGTTCATTGACCTTTGACCTTGGTCATGTGACCTAAAATATTCACAGGATGTTCAGTGATACTTGATTACTCTTATGTCCAAGTTTTATGAACTAGACCAACACACTTTCAAAGTTATGACTGTAATTCAACAAATACCCCAATTTGGCCAAAGTTCATTGACACTAAATGACCTTTGACCTTGATCATGTGACCTGAAACTTGCACAGGATGTTCAGTAATACTTGATTACTATTATGTCCAAGTTTCATGAATCAGATCCATAAACTTTCAAAGTTATGATGGTAATTCAAAAACTTAACCTCAGGTTAAGATTTTGATGTTGATTCCCCCAACATGGTCTAAGTTCATTGACCCTAAATGACCTTTGACCTTGGTCATGTGACATGAAACTCAGACAGGATGTTCAGTAATACTTGATACCTTATGGCCAAGTTTTATGAACTAGGTCCATATACTTTCTAAGTTATGCTGTCATTTAAAAAACTTAACCTCAGGTTAAGATTTGTTGTTGACGCCGCCGCCGCCGTCGGAATAGCGGCACCTATAGTCTCACTCTGCTATGCAGGTGAGACAAAAATTGTTCTAGTCAAAATTTCAAAATTCTGTGTAGAAGTTTGGTGAACCTCATGTAGCTCTAACAGATGGAAGAAAAAAAATCAAAATTGGTCAACAAATAAAGAAGAAGCATTTTATGTGATTTTTTAAAAATTTGCATTAATTAATTTCACATAAATTAGCATAAAAATTGTTTTGGTCAAAATTTCAAAATTCTGTGTAGAAGTTTGGTGAACCTAAATGAAACTCTACCAGATGGAAGCAAAAAATTCAAAATCGGTCAACAAATAAAGAAAAAGCATTTTTGGTGAATTTTGAAAAATGCGCATAAATTAGAATATTTAATGAATTTCAAAATTCTGTGTAGAAGTTATGAATCCCCCACCTAGTGCTATCATATAAAGCAAACAGAATTGAAATCTGACTTGAAATGGCGAAGAAGTAGCATTTAGAAATTGTGGACGGACGACAGACGACGGACGCCACGCCACGGCATAAGCTCATCTTGCCCTTCGGGCCGGATGAGCTAAAAACCATCAAAAATGAAGTTTTTTTCATGATTGATAGGGGATCAGTGCATCAACTTCATAGAAAATATGAATGATGGATAAGTACAATAAGCTGAACAATGAAGGGAAAACCACGAGTGTATCATACTTTGCAAAAGCGAACATTACTTGTGAAAATATTTTTCTTTTTTTCATTCAAAAAGGTCCGGTGAATTAACTTTAGCCTATTAAGTTTGTTTTGGTAAGAAGCTGAATATATGAGAAAATTTAATCCTTCAGAAAGGCTAAATTGGAGAGAAGATTAAACTTTGGAAAAAAAAGGGATTTGTTTTGGATTACACTCCAAACAATTATTATAACGTTTGTTTTAATTATCTATCTCAAAGATACCATAGCAAATTTGTCAACAGTGCGCTATCTTCAGCATCAGATTTTTCACGTTCATGAATTAACGGAGGTGTTGCAGTTCGTCACCTTTTATGTCCAAAATTCAGCAATGTTCATTTGTGTCTTGTCATAGAAGTAAGTTTCGTAGATTAATCAGATAATAGGGGAGATAATGTGTTGATTATATAATTATGTCAAGAAAGTCAAAGAGAGTTATTGACGAAAAACAGAAGTAAAAATTCATTATAAATGTACACGTGAAAAGAGGTTGAAGTTAGTAGACAATTTTTGGCTCGAAAGGCTCGTGTTAAATCTGATCACAATTGTCTTAAATGCACATAACTGAAATTTGTGTTATGAAGTAAAAGATACAAGATGTCTAAAATCTGAATATTTAATTAATGAAAAGCTTCAGTTGAAAGCTTTGTTTAGTTTTTTTTGGTAGTGATTAGTGATGTTGGAAAATGTGAACATTTCCAGGAAGTTCAGTTCGGTTTGGATTTATAATCTTAGCAAGAGCATGAAAATATAAGACTTCTTTTAGTGAGAATGAAGAGACAAAATATGTGGGTTTAATTTCATATTACAAAGTTTGGATTGATGTATTTTAAAGCATATCTATGCTTAAGACAAGCTGCTCATTGTAAGGTGAAAGTGCATAAATTCATATAGATCTACACAAAAGGAAATCTACAAAAACATGGTCATGAGTCTGATACATGAAGGTTTGGTGAACTCATGAAGTGTATTTAAAAAAAGTAGAAATAAGTTTCTGACAAAACTAGTTTGGTTCATGAATAATTGCATAAATAGAGAAAAGCAGTTTTAAAAGCTATTAGGGATTTGTTTCGGCATAGTTGGACTCAACTATGTGTTGATGGCGCCCTGCCAAAATTGGGCAATGATTTTTTTTTCTGCCTTTTGTATAAGGAGTGATTTTGATAGAAAATAATATTGTCTGCTACATTCAGACTTTCAGTTGATTTATATTAGTCTTAATCCATGCTTTTACTATTTAAACAATGAAAGTAAATTTTGGTCAGAATATTTAGTAATACTTTGATGGACAAATGTAAATGCATCAAGACCAGATTACACAAGATATTCATTTTTTCATTCAGGTTGAGATGACTCAAAATATGCTGTTTTGTTTTATTATTTCAGATTGAATAAAATCTACAAATCAATACTGTAGAAATAGCTCAATTCCATGGTTCACATCTCGGCTTGTTCTGTACTATCCAAAGTTAATAAAAAAGAATGACATCAAGAATGCAATATAGTTAGAATTGAGCATGAATGAAACATACTTGTTGTCTCTTTGGGCATATTCCATTATCAAACTTGAAATGAATTGGTACTGTCTAATACTGTTTTTGCCCTTCCGAACATGCACGATGTTACGATTTGATGAGCTTGGTTAGATCTTAGAGATTTTCTGGTCAGCTCAGGGAATTCCCTGATCAGAATCTGAATGATCAAAGGGGTTGATATGCTAGGCAGTGCAGAATAGAAATGGTAGCAGTGCTGCATGTATGCAAACTTGGAATGGGCTGAAAAAGGACCACCCTTACATAATAATGTGTTTACAAAGTATCAAATGCCTAAGTATTGAAAAGCTTGATGATGTGGAAGAGGTTCATCGTGGTGAAGGATTGAGTAGAAGAATTAACCAGTTGTCTCACGATGTTGCAAACGTAGTAGTGTGAAAGCGACGTTTCGTCTGCAAGCTGCTAGACTTCGTCAGGCAATGAGCAAAGACGCTGCTGCGCACGGGTTATATAGCGTCGGAAGCTATTGTCTGGCTCCACTCGGGCGTGATCCGCGCTGTGATTGGCCGAAGCCGCTGGCCAATCAGGGTCCGCGCTGGTGCTTGGTGCCCGCTGGAGCGTGCACCGCGCGCTGTGATTGGCCAATGCGGCCAGCCAATCAGCATCTGCGCTGGTGTCAGGCACCCGCTGGTGCGGGCGCCGTGCGCTGAGAACGGTGGATGCAGTATGCCGTCGGATGGCCGGTAACCATTCATCAGGGATCTCAATGCCGCTGTCCCTATTGATATATACAGTGCGTATCAAAAAAAAGTTTACACTTAGAAAAAATCCTATAAAATTATATATTTGTAATATCCTGATATTTTTTCCACATTTTAACATTGGTACAGATCCATTTAAACAAATGACGATATAACGGTCAAAAAATATTTCCGCTTGAGTGAGCACCACTTACTTTTGAAAAGTTAGTGAAAAATGATTTGCGCAGAACTTTGAAATAGTTATGTGAATAAAAGTAGACCTTAATCATGAAGAACATATAGAATTTAGCTAGCAAATTGATTTGAAGATATCTTTTACCTTTTTTATCTTGTTTCCTTGCCCAAAACCCTTCGAAGAGTGCATTGTGCCCCACCCCACTCCCCCCACACACCGAGGCCATGGTGACGATATTTGCTTTACACTGAACTGTGATTTACATGAAATGGCTTAGGCTTGATTTTCATTTTGTTAATCATTCTCAAGCTTGGGAAAAGTGTGGAGAAACAAGTATTACATGAAAATGAAATGGAAACCCACTTTAAATGATAAAAACTTAGTGAAAAATGCTGGAGATGTCTGATATAAACTTTTGTTCAGATTCAGTTTTGTCCTCAGATCAAGCTGCACAAAAAGGGTAAAGGTTGTGCTTACTATAAAGTGTTAAAATTTCAATTTGGGTGGCAAAATTGTTTCAAAATGCTTGAATGTATCCGTTTTATTTCAATTGACTAAAAGTGCAAGGGAAACATATGAGAAATGTTTCGCAGGGTAAGTTTGATTTCGCCCTTTCCCCTGACACAGCGTGAAAACAAGCATTTCTGCGCAAACAGTTTTCTGCGAGCTTTACAAAAATGGACAGGGCTCGCTCAAGTGTAACATTCTGTCAAAACTTACTTTCATTGGATAGATGAGACCCAAACCTAAGAGTATATGTGAAAAAATTACCCACATGTTGTATATTTTTTAATTCCCAGGGATTTTTCAAAGTGTAAACTTTTTTTTGATACGCACTATATATTGATATATCCCTATTGATAAAAGCTTGTTTTCAAACAGTCAAAGAATATTTCAACGAGTATTAGAAAAAAAAGAACACATGGCCGAATGCAGAGATTTTTCACTAGGTGGTGAAGGGGGGGGGGGAAGCATGCGTAAACTTTAAAAAAAAAAAAAAAAGCTTGGGAGTAAAACAACCAAGCTTGTCATTTGGGCGTTTTAGATTTTGTCAAGAGAAATAGAAGGATTCTGTGTGTACTTTTGGTGAATTTTGTGAACAATTTCAGTAAAAAATGTAAGTTTTCAAAATTTGTGGGGGGGGGGGGGGGGGGTAACTGCCACCCTCCTGCATACGGCCGTGCATGGAGGCATAATCATTATATGCGGCTGGAAAGAGTATCTTCTCTCAAATAATTTGATACCATATTTATGTGGTATGTCTTCACACTTTAATAATTCTTTGCAGTGATGTAAATTTTGATTTGCACAAAAGTAAGGCATGACTGCAATGAATGAATCCAGATTTTCATGATGCCATAATCCTACATGAGTTAGTAAACATATATGCACATCCCTTGTCAATAAAGTTAAATTGAGAACTGATAATAAAAAGTGTTTAAACAATTAAACAATTACATGTATAATATAAATTATCGAAAACATGTTTTGAATTTGATTTTAATGCAATCCTTGTAGGATTATGACATCATTGACATCCGGATTCATTCATTGCAGTCATGCTTTACTTTGGCACAAATCAAAATTTACATCACTGCAAAGAATACCTACTGATCATCCAAGCATTAACACATACCCCATAGATATGGTATCAAATTATTTGGAAAAACATACTCTTTCATGCCATTTTTAATAATTACGTGTTCGTGATACATTTTCCATAAATTGGGGATTCGAGATGTTAAGTTTTTATTGAACTCACCCGGTATAATAATAATATAACATGCTAAGATGGACAATATTTCAGTTCAATTCAAGATTCCAATATCTTCATACATGTATGTACTACTTATATTTTACTCAGTACATGTAAATGACAAACAAACTGAAAGATGGATGTTTGAATGCTTAAGGGTTTTTGTTTTTATGTATAAGTCAATTTCAAGACTATTAAGATCTGTCTGATGAGTTTCAGCTATACTCCTGAAGGAGTGCTACTATAATGAAAAAATAGAAACATGCATGAACTCAGGGAACTTTTCTATTGTATCCAACTTACCGCCTTTGAATATATCTCAGTGGATGCATAACCAGCTATAGTGTGTGTGTCTTCAACACGGATGGACAGAGATGACACTGAATTCCTGAGCATGGCGTTGGTATCTTCATCCTGACTCTCAAAGGTTACATCAACCAAGAAATTCATCTCCTCCACATCTTGGCTTTGTGTGTACTGTTGTAGCAGACACGTGGTGATATACTTGGCAATGTTTTTGTCCAGTGACACAGTGAAGTACAGAAGATACCTAAACTCTTCCTTCCTAGGGATCACTACTTCCTCAATCAGCCTCTTAAATTTAGTGCAATCTGAATCAAAGAAAGAAGCAAGATAGACTGCAGCCATGTACTCCTGGAATAGTTTATGTGGAAAAAAGAATGTTGACTGCAGGTACGGACTGCTCTTATCATGAATGGATGAGAGCTTATTCTCCTGTGACAACACCCCTACTTTGCATGCTGTTTTCACAGAGTCTGAGAACTGTTCAAGATCTTCCTCATTGAAAATAAGGTTGTTAGATTGCAGTCCAGTAAATGCCAATTTGGCAACGGGTTCCATGAGTTTTTCAATTTCAGAGCGATAGGTATTGAATAATGTGCTTCTTAAATCTGGGATCTCTTTCTGGACATAACGCACCTTAAGGAATTCAAACACTTCACAGAATATTTCAGAAAATGTTTGAAAAGCCTTCAACTCTTCTTTCTTTTTGTCATCAAGTTCTCTCCACATGTGACAGAGTATAGAAATGTAGATAGGATATGGTGCCATATTCCCTGACATGATATCATTGTTTTCAAACAATTTGATGAATTCATCTGCTGTAGCCTCAGTGTCTTTGAAGTAATTGCGAATGTAAATCATTGCATTCTCCCTGCTAAAGCCTTCCACATGGATGAATGTGTATCGATTTCTTAAACCATCATTCCATCTGATTTCATTGGCCTTCCATGGACGGCTTGTCACCATTACAGGGCAAGTACAAAGTTCATCTGAGCAAAGAATATCTTCAACAGTGATATCACCTCTCTCCATAGAATTTACATTGGATTTGGGATTAGTTCTTTGGTGCATAGATATACTTGATGGACTTGTTTCTGATCCTACTGTGGTTTGATCAGCAGCTCTTGATGTACCTGAAGGAAAATGCTGCTTTACCTGTGGTTGTTTGCTCTCCTCTAATCTTGATTTTTTTCTGTTTGTGCCTTGATCAAAATTTTGCTCTCTCTTATTGCTCATTTGGGATTCTGATTTCCTGTCAGTTTGATCATTTGACTCTGACTGAGCACCTTCTGAACCTTGCTTGGTTTCAGTATGCTGTACAACCTTGCCACTAAGCTCATCTAATCCATCACAGGCAATGAATACCTTTTCTGGATTTGAACGGATGTAATTTGTGATCTGACAGGCTGTTGCTGGGTTGTCTCTTGAAAGATATGACTTAACAATCTGACCAATTGTGTATCGCTTGGCTTCACGCAGAGGGATAATGAGTACCCACACAAACTTTGAGAGATCTGGACTATCGTTTATCCAGTCCCATGCAATCTTAGCCAAGAATGTGGTCTTTCCAGCCCCTGCCTCGCCTTGGATCATTATCCGTTTGGGGAAGATGCCGTTGACTTTGAGATTAAAGAGATCCTTATACTCAAGCTGACTCCTATATTGAAAGGTTTTACAGTAAACACCATGTTGACTCCTTTTCCTTCGTTTTTCTTTTTCCAAGAAAAGGTTTGTGTACATATCTTGGAATGGCACAATAGAATCAGGATCTAGTGGATCAGCTCTTATCATACAGAAATCAGTCCTGTACTTGAATTGGAGCTCATCTTTACATCTCTTAATCAGGTCAGGGTCAAGTGGTTTGGTCTCTGGAATTGTCACAGGTGCACCTAGAAAAAAAGAGGTCACATCTTTAAACTTTTAAAGTCACATGAAACAATTATAGACATATTTCTGTAAGCACAAGGTTCTATCGTCCGAAATGAATTTCATTCTTGTAAACTTTTCAATAGAAAAGCATGAATTGGAGTTTGACAATCATCGCCCTTTTTTTAATTCGGTGCTGATATCGCAAAACAACACATTAACATGAACCTGTAAACAATACATGTAATTCAGTTTCTTGTCATGATCACAAAATGACCTCAGGAAATTTTAAGCAGTGTCTTCTCCATAGCATTTTCAGACCAGCTTTTATTGAGATTTGACCCAAAACAAGATTGTGCCTCCTGAAAATGTTATTTGAGTGGTGGTGGCCCTAAATAAACCATACAAGGGCATGTCTGAATGCATTTTAAGTAATTGACTATTGTGTAACAAATTTGGGTGATTTTTTAGTTAATGCGCCTCATGCATATTTTTGTATACAAGTACATGTAATTCAATAAAATAAATGCCAGATTTGATCTTTTGAGGAAAATTGTACACTTTTTATCAACTTATGTCATTTATTGGGCCAACAGGTCGTGTGAGCTCGAAACTTAAACAGCTCATTGTTGTAGAGCATAGTTGTAAATGAGAGCCCGTCAAATGTGATCCATAACAGCTAAGGCTTCACCCTGGTCAAATCAGAGCCCATCCCCTCAGCATGAAAGAGTAGCTGTGAGATCACCAGGGCCCCATCTTACAAAGAGTTCTGGGGACCACATTTGGTTCTCTTGTGTTTTTTTTTTTAATCGTAGGTGATACTAATTCAGTCATAAATTAAAAAAAAAAATTCATGGTCAATTTATGTCAGTTTATTTGTATAATGCATGCGATTTCAATCGGGCGCGGTCCCATGGGACAAAAATTGTTTTCTGCGCGGCACCAACTCAATTTACATATAGGAGTGATTTTGATGAGGTATCAAAATGTTCAAGCAAACTGAAACATCACCATTTATAGCCTACCTCTATAAAGAAGCAAGTATTATTGTCAATATTTGATTAATAAAATAAATAAATGTGAACCCGGTCAAGCAGTTCAATGAAATAGTGCCACTAGTTGAAAGGTACACATTATTTTGTTTTAAGAATATTCATTAACTGATTTTTTTAAGGTAGCCATCTTAACATCCTTCTTACCCTTACCTGTCGACTCTGTCAATAGATTTCCAGTAATCAGTTTCTGAGACAGCGACACTAGACCACTCTTTTGTAAAGCCTCTGCAAGATGAGCCCTGATGTTTGTGTCTGGAAGCTGTTTATCTCTCCATCTTGTGAATACTGTCATCAAAGCATCAGTAGTATCTTGTGTGTCTTTCTTTATTTTATCAAGAGTCACAAACGAGATATTCAGGTTAACGCCCACTCTCTTGTAGTAAGTAGGTCCAATTTCCATTGACAACTTCAGAAGTTCTTCCTCACTGACGGTACTGTAAAATGAATGAAAAATATCAAGAGTTAATATTATTGTGAACCATTATTCAGCATCAAGTATGAATATAATCACCTACAGGTATTCCAAATACTGTCCAGTTTACTTCACTTGGAGGTAAACTGTCAGGCAGCATTTGCAAAGACTCTTTAGTCAAACATACAAAAACAGTAGAAATGTAGTTTTTTCTTCCTCTGGGTGGTGATACCTTGGGTAGGGGGACGAGTCCCCATCCCTCAATTTTCTCATTATTATTTATCAACTTTATGGAAGAAAACGTTTCATCCCCTCTAAATTGACACAAAGTCTAACAAAATCCCCTCTAAAAATGTTTATAATAATCACATTAGTTTATCTACTGGCAATACATGTATGCATATAGCACCTGACCAAAGGACAGAAAAACATTTTTCATGCATGACATGCATCGTTCATCACTATCTTCACAGTTTATTAAAACAAATGGGGAACAAAGAGGGCCTACATGACAGGATTAATAGACTAGAACATGTGGAAGAGAATTTTTGGTACGGTGCTGCATATTAAACTGTTAACCAAAGTAGCAAAACACATCTGAAAACTAAAATTCTATAATACTTTATAAAGTGTGTCTTTGATTGTTTTAGTAAATGACCTTTTCCAGAGAAAACCACTTATTTTTTTATATAAAAAATACACACAACCCTAATTTCTTTATATTCAAGAGTATGATATCCGATGATCAATATAGGTTTATATTTTCTTAATCCATTATTTTCTAGCAGACTAAAGACAGAGAAATCTTCAAAGATACAAACAATCTGGTCACATCCCCAATAATTTGTAAACAAACTAATATTGATTTGTTTACATACTGTGGTGTTACTGACATGTCTGCTGCTCCTGTTGAAGTTGATGCTCTTGAAGTTGTTGCAGTTGTTTGTCTGACATCTTTAGCATTTAAAAGAAAGAAATACAAGACATAAAGATGGTAATATATCAAAAAGGGGCTGGGCCAGGATTTTACAATACACTTTCCAGATGAATATTGGACAAGCAAAAAGCAAAAAAAAACTAGAAAAAAGGTCCTCACTTTCAAAATGGAGGAGAGGCACACCTTGGGTAAAAAATGCATAATTTATTTACATTAAAATTTGGATTATGACATGTTATACATGACATCATTGGCTACCAGACCATGCTGTGACTATGGAGAATACCCCTTTCTTACAAGAAAAAAATATTTCCTCACTTGTGGATGTTGAGTTACAAACCTTTAAACTGTCATACCCAGAAAGGGAGAAAGTTATGAATGACATCAAGCCGCTAAAAGAATATTGAAGTAGATTTCAATCAATATCAAGATCACATAACACATCCTTCAAGTGCCTCCTCCTTCAAAGAGGAGAGTGGTAGAAGCCCGAGTGTGACAATGATGCGGTATGGTATAGGGAATGTGAGTCGGTTGACAAATATGACCATAAACCAAGAATAAACTATCAGGATGACATATTATCAACTTTGAAGAGGACAGTTGTAATGTAATTAAGCTCTTGTTTGTTGGTTGATGGTATTTTAGTTTTGTACATCATGCCAAAAATACTTTCATAGTTGAGATATTTTTGCACTTGTCGTGTCACTCACCTTTTGGTATGCAGGAGGGTACCATTTTCCATATTTTTTCCATAGCAAAGGTTTGATTGATTTTGGCTAAATGTGTTATATACATGTAGGTACACTATTTACGTACATGTTCTGATACTCACAGTATTCCTGGACCGCTACTTGGGCACGAATCCAATCATAAGTGATAATAGTCAGAAACCCATGTCCAAAATTTGTCATGTCACTCACGCATTATTTTTTAATCATATCTACTGAACAAATTGTAAAATTCAAATCAAACTGGGAGTGGCCCATGCCAGTCCTACATTGTATATAATATAAGAGTCATGATTGATTCATAACCTTTAAGTTTAAAGTATACACCCGAAGAATCAAAAGTATTTTATAATGACTTTATGTGGTCATCATTGTAAAAGGGAAGTATTACTAATCAGATATATAACTTCACTTTTCAAAATAGTGATCAGAGTTTGCAGAAATCAGCTCTCAAAAATGATTTATTTTCATGCCATATTTCTGCCTTCCACCGGTCCTCTTGCGAGCTCCAACTGAGTGACGTCACACAATGAGCAGCTGAGCTGACAGCAGCCCATTGGAGACGATCTTTCCAATCAGCGTTTTTTGCTCTTAGAATTGTTTATTCCTCTTAAGATTGGTCTTGTTATATAGATAAAAGTTTGAATTTACTGAACAGTGAAAAAAAGTGCACATTTAACGTATTTTGGTAACCGATATTTAGCTTAGAATTTTTTTTTTTCCAAGAAATATATGTGAATAAACAAAGCATATTTTCACGTAGAAATCACACTTGCGTCACATTAATATTATAATCAATATAAAGCATAGACATTCTTCTTTATGACTGAACAAAAATTATGAAATTTCATTAAGTAGCAAAGTCAGGAACCACAAAAAAAACACGGCAATATCCATCGCGAAATGACTGAAATTGCAGTTGAATTGCCGAAGCATTGTTAGGCAACAGCGGCGAGCGGACTTTATTTCATATATCTTAAAAATGCCTTTGCGATAGGGCAATGGTCTGTGGCCAAGTGCGTTGGCCATTGTTTTGTCATGTGCGAGGACCCTGGTTCGAAACTCTGATTTTTTTTTCTGGGTATTTTTTTTATTCCTTCCCCGTCCCTACCCATCTTTTTTTCTCCTTTTATTTTCTTGTGAAATTCTATTCAGACCTGTATTTATCAAATCTTGCTTCTTAATTGCTGCTTTTGATTTTCAAGTTCTTGATTAGATTATTTCTACTCTTATTTGGGATGGGAGGGGTAGAGTTAAAAGTCAAGTCCACATCAACTAAAATTATTTGAATAGAGTAATTTCCCTTGTTGTTTTTACTCAAAACAGTCATATACACAAAACAATGATATGCAAATTAGAGTTGTCACTCACATCACATTCGTTTCTATTTTTTGTGGCATTTTGTTTTTTATTCTTTGCAGATTTGACGATAGGAAACTCTTCATCTGATCACAATAGGTTATATTTACGGAACTGTTAAAATAGTAATTATATAAATTTGAATCAAAGTTTTTATGAAATTTCCTGCAATATCTTGTTATTTTTCTTTAAATTCAAATGAATTTTTGATTGCGTGGACTTCTCCTTTACTCTTAATGTAGGGAATGCATAGCAAAATTTATCCAGAAACAAAATTGTCTTAGAATATGCAAATCAGTAATTGGACACATGTTCACTTTTCTTTCATCCAGGCCACTTCCTCACATCCACCAGGCTTACAGTCTTATAACAAAAATGATGAACCATCACACAACAGCACACAACATTCACAGTGCTTCACAATAAATATTTCACTTCTGTTCATACATGCAATAAATATTGTGGAAAACAAATAAAAGGCGTACCCATATTCAAATACCGTTTAAAAGGACAAATATATTATACCTTTCGAGAAAAATCAGCACGTTAAATATCTGATAACAAAACATAATTATGGGGCACTGCAAGAAACTTATGTTCAATTGCAAATCAAGCGTAAGTCCTAAATTCAAATTCAAGCGTAATAAGGTCGAGTTGCAATCGCAATTCAACTACATGTTTAATCAAAGGACTTACCGTTGATTTAGGACGTGTGATTGAGTATAACATTTCTCGCAAAATGCCCTAGTAACATTAAAATTGTTCTTTCGTTTTAAATTGTGTGTTATTATTTTTGACAAGCTGTATTCCTATCCAAGTTAAATTTCTTAGTTCTCTCCAAAACTGTGCTCAAAATTGTTTCCAAGATTGATAAAGAAAATTTTTCTTTTGTATCATTATCAGTCCACAACTTGCAAACCGTAGGTCCTGGAAAGAGTGAAGAAAAAAATGGCTATATCCAAATCATAGTAAAAGGACACGATGGAATCTCCCAGATTGAGGTAGCAAGCAGAGACCAGAAGTCACCAGAGTCAGCAAGTGTGCAGATCTGTGTGTAGAAGAGAGAAAAAAAGAAATAGTTTAAATAATCAAATCAAAGTATGAATTTAAAGGAGAATGAAACCCTTGAAACTAGCTGAATCCATATCAAAGAGAAAAATCAAAGAAACATATTGTTGAAAGTTTGAGGAAGATTGAATGAATAATAAGAAAGTTATGAGCATTTGAATATTGAGATCACTAGTGCCATGTAGATCCTCCCATCGGCAATGCGACCAAGATCTGTGATATCACACACGTACAACTCCCTCATTACTTTAGTACTTATTTCACTTATATTCTCACTTTTATAGAGTCTATCACAAGGTGAGGTGTTTTCTTTATGAGATGACAAGTACAGAGGTTTCACAACATTATATCATTGATGAATCGTTTGTCATATGATTAGAATGAGCAAAAAGAGATGTTTTGGGGTATATTTTCAGTGTCCGAATGGGAGAGTTGTACGTGTGTGACATCACAGATCTTGGTCGCATTGCCAATGGGAGGATCTCCATAGCATTAGTGATCTCGACATTCAAATGCTCATAACTCTTTTATTGCTAGTCCTATTTTACTCAAAGTTTTGTTGATCTTATTCTTTGATTTTTCTGCTTTCACAAAAGCTAACTTGCTCCAAGAGTTTCATTCTCCTTTAATTATCGTGATGATTGATGACGTGCGGTGGTATGTAATTCCCGGTCAACAACAAATGATAGTAGGTTTAGACACCTGAAAAGTTCCACTCAGAACACTGGTGCTCTACCTCAAGTGATGTTTGTGTAGGCCCCACTCCACTTCACTACCGCTACACTACCGTACATGTACGCCACACCTACCCGGGTAGGTGTGTAGCATAGTGTAGGCTGTAGCAGTAGTGAAGTGGAGACTACACGAACATCACTTGAGGTACGGTGCTCTCTGAGTCTCTGTGTCATTACAAAGATTGCATTTATCTTCATTGTTTAAGGCATTACGCATGCATATATGCAGCAACACTCTAATCAGAAAGAAACACCAGACTCTAATTTTGGCCCACCCAAGGGTTCATTACATGCCGCCGCGCACAGAAAATTCAAGCCATAGAAGTCGTGTGTTGTGGACCCAAGAAGTGAGATCCCAGCACGCGCGACCCACTAGTTAGAAATCCACTGCCAAACGCGGTTCGTGGTGCGAGGTTAGTATACTAATACTAACCTCGCAATACGTGTGAGTGATTTTGGCCAGGAATCAGGGTAATCACTGCTGAAAATTTGTCTGGCTTCATGACATCGGCATCATGGTGATATAATTCTGTGTATAATAAAAACTTAAACATTCCTCTGAAACAGCAGATTTTCAGCCATGGTCCATACCGGTGCTCCTAAATAATTTAATCGCCTGCCTGAGTCCTGACCAGTTTTAGAAATCTGAAGAAAAAATCTGGTGGAATTGTGCAAAAACATTATTTCTAAAATAAAGACTTTTTAATTTTAATAGTAGTTATGCCAAAATGCATGATTCTAAACTTATATCAGATCTGTATCTGTCATCTGACCTGAATGCATCGTCAGAACAAGTACAGTTTCCAAACATGCTTACCTTGACTTTTGACTGGATCAAACAGCGTAACCTGCAACATGCATCGGGAGCAAGTGAATGGGACCGTGCAGCTTGGAGTTTTTCAATAGTTAGTAGAGCAACACAACGAAGACTGTCGAGTGGACAAAATCGATCTTTCCAGTTCACAATTCAATAAAAAACAGGCAAAATAACACAGTTCTGGTTCCCTTATAGTCTGAAGTTGTCGAAAACAGAATTCGGATATCACAATACATGAAGAAAACGGTAAATTCGAAGAAAAATAGAGACCAGGAAGGTGAATCAGCTATCAGTGTACTGCTGGCTTGCACAGAGAGCTGAGTGAGTCGATCATGTGACGTCATTATTCTCGACTGTTTTTGATCGCGTGATTGTCTGTCTGGGGGCAGCTGGGGGGGCTGAGAAGGGTCTCTAATAATTTCATTTCTTGCATTTCCACGACATCAATAAGACTTTTTAGTGACATATTTGTGTATAAAAAGACAAGACCTTTCCATTCATATATAATTTGTCTATAATCATCACTTTCGTGAATTTTCTTTGGATGTATACTTTAAAGATATGAGCCCTTAACCCTCTCTGATTGCCGTGTCACTCACGTTTGAAAATGACCAATTGTAATAGTATTGGAAATCCTTATGAATGTCCTTCATTCAAGAAGGCATTTCATGCACATTTTGCAAGCAAAACCAATTACCATACTGATCCCTGATAAGTAAAATATTTTTCATTTTTAAAACTAAAAACATGAACAAATATAATTTACCAATGTATATTCATGTTGTCTATTGGATATTATCATTATCTTACCTGATGTTTTCTGGATTAGATTCCCAGCTAGAAGTTCTTTGGACAATCCACCTAAGTCACTCTTTTCTAATCCTTCTGCAAGAAGAGCTCTGATGTCTTCATCTGGATTCTGTTCATCTCTCCACCGTGTGAACATTGTCATCAATGCATCCTTGTAATCCAATGAATGTTGGACAATGATATGATCAAGTTCAGCAGATGAGATTCCCAAATGTATCCCTAAATCTGAATAGTACCTCGGTGGGATGAGCTGGGCCAATCTCAAAAATTCTTCTTCGGTGACAGAACTGAAAAAAAAAATTATGTTGCAATAGACGAATGACAGACAGACAACATGCAGACTTCATTCGGATCCCTTTATAGTTTTACCTTCACCTCTAGTCGATGAGACACAAAAAAAAACAGCCAATTAAATCCACACCCCATGTTTGTCACCAGAGCAATACATTCATGTAAATATAGTCAACAATAAAAACAATTACTGGCATTCACTACAACATAATAATAATGGTATATTTACCCAGGGTAGCCACTTCAGTTCTGAAAACTGTTCTCCCAGCGGCCACTTATTATTACCCGGCTGAGCTAGGCTACCTATTATTACCCGGCTGAGCTAGGCAGGCTACCTATTTAGGTGCACACAGCTTTTTGAGGAATTAATTCCTGCATGTACCCATTTACCTCACCTGGGTCGAGTGCTGAAGGACATTACGCCATGGCTGGGATTTGAACCCATGACCCTCTGTTTCAAAGTCTGAAGACTAATCCACTGGGCCATGATGCTCCAAGTAAGAGAAATAATGTATTTTTAAGACTATGATAATAAAACTGTACTTTCCTTTGCCAGAATATAGCATTTACAATGCTAGTCCCACATGTAGATCTTGATGTTCATAAGGTTCCATGACGTTGTCTCTGGTGAAAATTGTTCCAAGTTTGGGATTCATTTTGGGATTCAGTAGGAGTTTATATTTTTTTTCTTTCTCTTCAATTTAAATCTTTTTTGGTTTTGATTTGAAAGTAGGTCTAGAGTTTGGTCGGTCCCTGACCACGGTCGATATGGTAAGTTAAACCTGGATCCATGCAGTATGGAATTAATGGGTATTATTATAATATAAAATTACAGTGTATGAATATGGTGATGTGCTTTCTTCTTACGCTCTAGCTCTCAGCGTTCTTTTTACCTCAACTCATCCTTACCTTCTATTATTCTTTTCCATTTCCATTCTCATTCAATAGGTCTGCCCACACAAAGTCTGGAAGAAATAAGAGGAGAGTGTATTAAAATACTTGTGCTGTTATGTATATTACACAAGACCGAGCAGTAGACCTACAGACACATTTTTGCTAACACGAATTACATACTAACTTAAAAATAATCAACACTACTGTAGATATTTCCTTAAATCATTAAGAATTCAGAAGAATTTTTTGATGAGTAATTTAAATCGATTAAAGGTAGATGCCTTTTTTATTATTCTGTTCAGAGAATTCCAGAATTTGGGTCCTGTGAAAAATATAGTTTTGTTCAAAATTACTAAGTGATAGTCATTTGACTGTCTGGTATTATATGAATGCAAGGTATTATTTCTCATAAATTTTTTTTGTAGGACATTAGGTACACTATTTCTATCTAGCTGATAAATGAATTGGAATAACTGTAAACGGTCGAAATCAATGACTTTAAGGATACCTATCTGACAAAACAGAATCCATATATCTAAAGGGCACATTACATTTTATCCTTCGTACTTTTTTCGGAAGTAGAAATACTTTGATGAGTCTCGTTTGAGAGGCATTTCCCCATCCTGTCCCCATGCAAGAATCTGATAATTAAGATAAGGTAAAATTAATGCACAATACAACATGGATATAGCGCCTGTGCTGGAAGAACCTTCTTAAGTTTCTTGATGACACCGATATTTCTTGCAACAGTTTTACAAACATTGTTGATATGAAAAAGATTTAAAAACAATTTGAATGTTTTGATCTGGATTTGTCATTAAAACTAATGAACTTTTAACTTAAAAATTCTTCATACATGCAGTAAGCCAGCAACTTATTCAACACACTATTGCCTACATGTATGTTATTAGAAAATTAGAAGAAAAAAAATTCTTTCTAAGAACAACCAGAGCTTGGAATTTATTGGATCCTACTCTAAAGAACAAAATATCTGTAGAAAGTTTCAGAGCAGCACTCTGACCTACATGAAAGCGGCACGCTGGCGATTCGCAGTCTACAGCCCTACCGGTAACTTCAGAAAGTTCAGTAGTGAGAAAGTACTATCAGCTGAGACCAGTAGAGGCGCTGATCAGAAAATTGGGATCGTCCCAGTTTAAAAGGGGCTGTCTCAGTTTTCAAAGATTTCTCAACACAAGAAATCTATGAAAGTTCATTCATCTGTCAAGTGCTGACATCAATTTTGTGTGCTAGTCAAAAAAACATATCAGGTTTCATAACAAGATTCTGAATCCCATAATTGCCATCTAGATCTATCTCCTCAGGGCCAGGGGGGTATTCAAAAGTGAAACAAGTGGAATGCCTCTGGCGGTCTCACCTGCATCACGCGATTCCATATAGCAGCAGTGCTGATTTTGAAAACTACTATAACTTGCACAAGATGTTCAGTGATACTTGGTTACTCTTATTTAAACGTTTTATGAACTAGACCAATACACTTACAGAGATATGATGGTAATTCAACAAATACCCCCAATGTGGCCAAAGCTCATTGACCTTACATGACTTTTGACCTTGATCATGTGACCTGAAACTCGCACAGCATGTTCAGTGAATACTTGATTACTCTTATGTCCAAGTTTCACGAGTCAGATCCAAAAACTTTCAAAGTTATGATGGTAATTCAAAAGATACCCCCATTATGGCCAAAGTTCATTGACCTTTGACTTTGGTCATGTGACCTAAAATGCGCACAGGATGTTCAGTGATACTTGATTACTCTTACGTCCAAGTTTTATGAACTAGACCAACACACTTTCAAAGTTATGATGGTAATTCAACAAATACCCCACTTTGGCCAAAGTTCATTGACCCTAAATGACCTTTGACCTTGATTATGTGACCTGAAACTTGCACAGGATGTTCAGTAATACTTGATTATTATTATGTCCAAGTTTCATGAATTAGATCCATAGACTTTCAAAGTTATGATGATAATTCAACAGATACCCCCAATTCGGCAAAAGTTCATTGACCTTACATGATCTGTGACCTTGATCATGTGACCTGAAACTCGCACAGGATGTTCAGTGATACTTGGTTACTCTTATTTAAACGTTTTATGAACTAGACCAATACACTTACAGAGATATGATGGTAATTAAACAAATACCCCCAATGTAGCCAAAGCTCATTGACCTTACATGACCTTTGACCTTGATCATGTGACCTGAAACTCGCACATGTTCAGTGAATACTTGATAAAACCCCCATTCCACAGAGAACAAGACCACTGAAAGACCTTTGAAAAACCATGAATTTTGGTTGATCTTTCAGAGGTCTCTCAATGAACCTATAATGGTCTTTGAGGTCTTACACAAGTCCTGACTGATCTTTCAGTGGTCTTCGTGGTCTTCATGGGCTCCAAAACTTTTTGAAACGGTTCAAAACAGTATTACAACGGTCTTACAACAAAATGGTCTTTCAGTGGTCTTTCAGCAGTCTTTCAGCGGTCTTTCGATGAACTTTCAAAGGTCTTCATAGTCTTTCAACGATCTTTCGGCAGTCTCTCAAGATTTTTGCGGAGATCACTGTAAGACTCGTGAGAGATCATTGAAAGATCATTCAAAGACCATTGAAAGACCAGGCAAAGTCCATGGAAAGAATTCTGAAAGATCAATTGTTTCATACAAGATCTCTGAAAGACCATTAAAAGATCTCTGTAGTCTAGTCTAAGACCAGTAAGACAAGAAATATCCATCGGTCTTTCAAAGTTCTTTGAGGGGTCTTTCTGAGCCATTCCACAGAGATGACAAATTTTAGTGATCTTGAAGACCGCTGTAAGACTTCACAAATTTTAAGTCTTTCAGAGGTCTTTCAACGGTCTCCGTTCTGTGGAATGGGGGCCTATTACTCTTATGTCCCAAGTTTCACGAGTCATATCCAAAAACTTTCAAAGTTATGATGGTAATTCAACAGATACCCCCATTATGGCCAAAGTTCATTGACCTTTGACTTTGGTCATGTGACCTAAAATGCGCACAGGATGTTCAGTGATACTTGATTACTCTTATGTCCAAGTTTTATGAACTAGACCAAAACACTATCAAAGTTATGATGGTAATTCAACAAATACCCCTATTTGGCCAAAGTTCATTGACCCTAAATGATCTTTGACCTTGATCATGTGACCTGAAACTTGCACAGGATGTTCAGTAATACTTGATTATTATTATGTCCAAGTTTTATGAATCAGATCCATAAACTTTCAAAGTTATGATGGTAATTCAACAGATACCCCCCAATTCGGCCAAAGTTCATTGACCCTAAATGACCTTTGACCTTGGTTATGTGACGTGAAACTCATGCAAGATGTTCAGTGATACTTGCTTAACCTTATAAGTTTCATGAACTAGGTCCATATATTTTCTAAGTTATGATGACATTTCAACAACTTAACCTTA
Source organism: Lytechinus pictus (assembly GCF_037042905.1). Taxonomy (NCBI): domain Eukaryota; kingdom Metazoa; phylum Echinodermata; class Echinoidea; order Temnopleuroida; family Toxopneustidae; genus Lytechinus; species Lytechinus pictus. The sequence continues at coordinate 55,045 of NC_087263.1, forward strand.
GGTTAAGATTTTGATGTTGATTCCCCCAACATGGTGTAAGTTCATTGACCCTAAATGACCTTTGACCTTAATCATGTGACATGAAACTCAGGCAGGATGTTCAGTAATACTTGATTAACCTTATGGCCAAGTTTCATGAACTAGGTCAATATACTTTCTAAGTTATGCTGTCATTTAAAAAACTTAACCTCAGGTTAAGATTTGGTGTTGACGCCGCCGCCGTCGGAAAAGCGGCGCTGAAAGTCTCACTCTGTCATGCAGGTGAGACAAAAAAACTGTCCCCATTATTAAACACAGACAATCTCAGTTTCTCAAGAAATGATTTGTCCTGGTTTATGAGGATATGGATCCTTGTTTTCTGGAACAATCCCAATTTTTGGATCAGCACTTCTACCTGTTATGTTATTAACGTTACTCCTGAAAAAAATTGGTCTTGTGTGGCCGTAGACCAAAAGCTTCAGTCTTCGTTATGTTGGTTGTTCAGCTGAACTCCGTTGGCTTCACTCACCAAATACAGAGACCGAAGTTCTAGCGTGATCTGTACAGGGGACTCAATGGCCATATGTTAAATGTACTAAGTTCGGATGAAACAGGGAGGTGAAGTCTCGGGACAGCCCAGGTAAATCACTATTTTTGTTACTTTAAACTTGATTTTTTCCCAGTTTTTTGGCAATTAATGCCAAGACAGGCAAGAGGGAATATTAATTTGCATTTCGGTCGCGTTAATTTTCAAAAGTTTGAATCATTAAAGACAAAAATTGAAGAGCCCCGACGGGGGGATTTTGCATTGTAAGTCCCCTAATGGTGGCTGCACAATAGCTAGACAGCTGGCAGCCGTCTGTTTCGAGGAGTTTTTCAACATTTTTTGATTTTTTTAATGGTGAGTGGAGCCAACGTAGTTCAGCGTAACAACCAACATAACAGAGACCGAAGCTTTTGGTCTACACAATAGCAAGCCGTCTGTGTACAAGGAGAAATTAAAAAAATTAAAAAATGTTTAAAAACTCCTCGAAACAGACGGCTGCCAGCTGTCTTGTGCATGCATGGCCGTTGACCCTCGGCCTCATGGGAATTAAGACCCCCTATGAAACAATTAAGGTTGACAATTACTAAATAGCAATGGAAATAGAATATCTCGATCATCTCACCTGCATGGCCTGCAGCTGTAGAGTATTATCTGATCATTCTTCCCAGTCAGCATGCCATGCTGGTCGTCAATTCAATTCAATATATACAGCCTAATTGGCCAACAACGTGATCTGATGTGAACACAAGTCCAATTCAGAACTCGATTAATCCAGACATGCCAGTAGATCTTGTTGTTTAACGACTGATTCTGAACACTTGATCAACATCCCAGCATTTTAATAGTGGATGTCTCCATGATGATGAAAACAATGACCACCAATGAACTGTCAAAGTTCGGAATAGATGACGAAGAAGAGTTTGTAGAGTACGCGGCCAATTACCAAAATGGCCGATGTTGACAAACACTTCCTGCAACACGTCACGGGGAATCCCCGAGAAAAACTGTTTCCTAATCGACATATACAGATAGTGCTATTTAAAATCTGTGGAAGATAAAATCCAATTTTTTTCCGGGCATGTTACTTTTGTTATTCAGCTAACTTTTTATCCGGGGGGGGGGGGGGGGGCACTTCCATTGACCAGTGGATACCATGCGTGAACATTGGGTTTGAAAAAGCACCCTAAACATATATTTTCCATGTTCTGAAAATGCACCCCTTAACAAGTATTGGCGTGTGAAACCCTACCCTTATAACAAGTATAAAAAAAAACCTGGTACCATTGACAAGCATTCCTAGGGGGTGGTCCGGGCTTAAAATATTTAGAGGTCTATATATCTAAATAAATAGAGTGAAATTCACAAAGCAAAATGCTAAAACTTTCACCAAAATCGGATAACATATAACAAAATTATTGAATTTTAAATTTTGTCAATATTTTGTGAAAACAGTTATGTGCACATCGTCATGAATAAAAAAATGCATACCCTTTTCCAGTATTTTAGTTTTTTGATACCCTTATTACGTTATGTACGTAACGCGCCCAATCTATAAAATTCCCTTTTTAAAGTGTTTTTTTGGTCGCGCATGGTATCGACTCGTCCATTTTAAGTGCCCCCCCCCCCCTCTGGGCTTTTTATTGATGATTCCTATAACCATCTTGCTCATTACGAGGTGTACCACAGTTTAATACGAGTTAAGACAAGTAGAACTTAAAAATTAAGGTTTGGGAGAGTAGCATTAAGAAAGAGAACAAGAAAGAAAGAAAAAGAGAAATGACAGAGGCTGGGAGATTGAGAGGATAAGAGAATGTGATGAACCGTGGATTGGAGAGGTGGGAAAGTGAGATGGCTTGAATGAATTAATAGGATGAAGAAACAGGAAGAAATACACAAAGTGTGAGAAGATGAGATAAAAGAGATGCTTCACAAAGAAAGGATACAGTAGAGTTGATAGATGAATGAAAGAATGAAAGAGAGAAAACTGATAGAAGAATGAAAGAGAGAAAACAAAGAAAAGATTGAGGAAGGAAAACCAAAAATAATGAAACGAAAATTAGTTGCATTCAATATCGTGAATTACTGTCAATTTGTGTATTATATAATGGGCAAATTAACACACAAGAATAAAGCATTTGGTCAAAAAATAAAATAAAAAACAAATTGATATCAAAAGAAAAGAGATCATAATCTATGCTTGGTATTAAAAGACTAGTCTATCATTAATTAATTACAACGTGTTGAAATGCAAATATTGATAAATCGGGGTGTTCGAGTTCAGGCATGAAGAAATTGTCATGTTGGTGTCATCTTTTTCCTCTTATGAAACGAAAATTATTCGTAAATACGAGATGCCCTGACGAACAACGAGCTGACGTAAGAAGCACTTTCGGAATATTGTATATTTTTGGTCATCTTCTTCCAATTTTATTAAAAAAGCGAAATTTCCGTTAAATGATTACGGGCACTCTGTAAAAAATCACTATTAGATCAACCGCTACTCAAGTTTATTTGTCGTTTTTTTAGAGTCACACATTGATAGGTTGATTAGAACTAAGATTCTGAATGTCTAAAGGAACTTTCGTCAAATTCGCTTGTGATTGCACAATCCTGATTTCTCACATTTCACTTTTTTCAATTTGATATTGCTGACTGACCAAAGTGTATGAATATAATTGAAAATCTAACACTGATTCTAGAAATGGTAACTACTGAACTTCCTTTGCCCAAATTGGGAAGATATAAAATGACTTTGGAACTGCTTTTTGACTGGCGGAAGAATTAGGGCTATTTTACTGTTTCAGTTGATAAATTTGATCCCATCATAGTTGTCTTCATAAATGTCGATTTATTTTTAAAATGAGCTGGCTACGATCGCCTTCTCTGGTCAGTTAGGGAATGGCAGATATATATCTTATCCAATGGTAGTAAACACTCGACCCTCTAATTTCATGTTTATTTTTTAAGAATTTTTCAAAAGTGCCATTTTAACACACAAGTCTATGGGGGAATGTTTTACGCGCGTGACGCCTATTAGGAAGGTCCACTTAGCTGAGATCTTGTGACCATTTTCTCCCAGAGCACACTTTTGGAAGATTGTAGAGTTGATTTTTTTTCATTTGCTCAATTTTGCTATTTTTTATGGATGGTAAAATCTCAAAAAATATGTAAAATAATATTATATAAGTATTTTTGTATTTAAAAAAATGTAAGACAAAAGCTAATAATGATTCTTGTAGTTAACATAGCAATGAAAATACATTGACTGATCTAAGAATAATCAATTTGTATTCTATTTGTTTTAGGACATAGGCATAATATGAATTTTTGGATATTATCCAAAAATTCAAAATTTAGACATGTTATAGATGAAGATCAAAATGGAATTTTCAACGAAGCAAAATGACCCACAATATTGGCGAAATTAGAATAAGTAAAACATAAATAGTTCAGGGGTGGTATTCGAGGTCATTTTATCTCTAAAAAATCACGCGCAACTTGATTTTCAACCAATCAACAGCGCGCATTTTGGATTTGCGATTGATTTTTTGACTTGCGTTTAAACGCAACTCTTTCTGCAACGGGCCCTAGGACTATTGCATGTTTATAACACCCTTCTCCCTCTCTCTCTCTTCCCTCTCCTTTCCCTTTCCACTTTCTTCCTTCTATCCCATCCATCCATTTCTTTCAATTCTCCATTTCTCTGTCCTTCTTTTGTATCGTCTCCATTATATTTTTTCATTCCCTCTTTTAATTTATTTTTCTTATCTGGGGCCCGTAACACAAAGCTTAGCAATGACCTTAGAACATTTTTCTGCGATTGATTCCATTGACTACAATGTACAATCAATCGTGAAAATCAAGCGAACGATCAATAGCTAAGCTTTGTGTTACAGGACCCATGGTTCTCTTTTTTCCTGGCCCGTTGCAGAAAGAGTTGCAATCAATTGCAACTCTAAAAATCATGCGTAACCTAATTTTCAACCAATAAAACGCAACTCTTTGTGCAACGGACCCATGTTCTTTCCGCTCTTCCATTTCTTTCTTTTCCTCCTTCCTAGTTATTTCTCCTCTCCCCTTCTCATTCTTTCTTCTTTTTTTCCCTTTTCTTCTCCTCTTGTCTGTCTGTCTCTCTCTCTCTCTCCCTCTCTTTTGTTGGGGGGCATCCATTACCATGGAAACCTTACCAGGGTACAATTTCATTTCATTTAGGTTTTATTTCCACAAATCCGTTATGTTACAAAACTTTGTTAACTTACATAACTAAGCTGAGCAACCATTACACACGCACACTATATAAGTATAAATAGCAAGCATTCTTAAAGGTATAGTGTATGATTGGTTGATCTCAGACAAGGGCAATGAATCAATTTTGAAATTATTACATTCATTAAATACCTATATTATTGCTCTATTTTATCACGGAAAAGAAACTTGCATAACTTTTATATTCTCATGATATTGAGGGGTGAAACATATATTATAACAAATCTCGGTTAAACGATAAAAGTTTGAACTTTCTTATTGACGCCCTCTCGGGTTAAAAAATAAATTGATATTAGAACACCGTTCGAATCATGCATATTCATTACGACTCATGCATATTGATGAAATACGTCATGGCGCATGCGCAGTATCAAGAAATCCCCGTATCAACAAAGTGCAGTACTCTGTGTGTGTAGCTGAGTAGAAAGCAAACATCGAACGGTGCGTGCAAGCTCAATGAGCCGATGCTAGGCGGCTAGCGACATGCTTGCGCTCTGCATTAGTTTCAGATATAATCCACTATTTGCGATAGCACACACAGGATAAGAATACTATATTGAGCTGTATCCATAAATGTATCGTACGCGTGAAAAAGGATTCAGACACGTTGATTATCTGACGTGAATGACGAAGCAAAGGATTGCCCAATACGGCTTACTTTCGGACTCTTATGTCATGAATCTGAAAGTACTCCAAGACTAAAAGAGATACGAGAATCCCAGAGATGGGCAAGGGCCGAGTTCCGAGTTTGATCTTTATTCATGTGGATTGTAGCTCTTTTATGCACCTTTCCCTTCATGTATAGCTTGGCGTGATACATATACGGGAACTACAGCGAGGCGCTATAGCGCAGCTCACTGTATGTATACTCTGTATACTGACTCCTTGGCCCTCCCCAAAGGAAAGGGGGAGGGAGGAGAGAGAAGAAAGAAAGAAGTGGATTGGTGAAAGAGAATCAGGAGAGCCATCATAAAGGGATATGGATACAACATACCCTAATTTGATATTTTGGTGTTTTTTTAACTTTCCTGAATGTTTCAGTCAGTTTCAGATTATTTAGATCCACTCGCAAAGTACAGAGGAGAAATTGGAAAAAAAAGTTAGACCAAAAATATTTAAAACTCTAAACAGACGGCCACCACCATTCTGTCTACAGCCAAGCATGAAGGGAAAGGGCGAAGAGAAAAACGATTACTTTCAGAGCAGGTTCTACGATATAAAACAGGGTTTGTTTAATACGGGGTTAAATATAGGCCTATAGTAAAACATAACGAAGATGCAATCATATATGCCTATAGTAAACATAACGAATATGCAACCCCAATGCGGGGTTAAATATAGGCCTATAGTAAAACATAACGAAGATGCAACCCCAATGCGGGGTTAAATATAGGCCTGTAGTAAAACATAACGAAGATACAATCCCAATGCAACACTTGACTACTCTTCGTTTGTTTAGATTGAACTCGCGAGGTCAAAAGGTGAGCTGAGAAACCTGTTGATGCGAAGTACGTACGTGTAGTCTACATTGTGTAGACCGTGATAGCATGAATGTGACCAACGTACGCATCAAGTTGCTAATTTCTGTTATTTCTGTGCCGAGGTTTTTACCTGACTGCTAAGAAAGCACGAATGCCTGTGAGCAAGCAACCAGGGGACCAACGGCTCAAGGTCGAACAAGCAGAGTAAAGGCGTCATGAGTCAAAAAATGAGGGGGGGCAGACATGACGTCAGGGACAAGATTTCTGGGAAAACTTTTATTTTTGCATCCACACAAGAAAGCTTGCATCGAGATATGGAAAAATGAGAAGTTGAGTATTGCGCGGTGCACGTGCTTCAGAGTTGTGATTTCCAGGGCCGACCAGCATGTAGAGTCTTACAACAGAACTTTACAAGGCACGCCGTGGGGCAAAGTGCAACAACGTATGTGAAAGAAGACTAAGCAAACCTGGAGAAGCAGCAAGGTGCAACATGTACAAGGGAATTGTGCATGTACATTACGTCTGCTTTGAAATGTGTACATGGGTCGCCGAGTTTTTATGTAGTATGGGGAGGGGGTGGGGGTAGCCTATAATGATATAGTAGGGCGCTTTATCATACAATCATGGACCTATTACGTCCATGCTATAATCAAACCATCAGCACGACCGGTGGATGGATGACTGAAAGAATGGATGGATAGGCATATATAAATGGATCATCCAATTGATGTATTTTCCCAAGAAATGGATGGTCAAAGAGAAATGGATACAAATGATGCAGCAATAGATAGGGGCACCCCATGGGAGATCAACTTGCTACCCCTTCATAGACAGTAAACAAGTAGAAAGAATTGATAAAAAGATGAAATTTTATAACAAATGAGAGGAAGAAAGGCCTCCGGGAAAGGCCTATACGCATACAGAGTGTGCACGAGCAGTTCAACCGTTGAAAAAATGTGAATGACTGCGACATGAGCAGGACAAAGACATTACTTGCATCCGGGACTTGCATCTTGATTGGCATAACATTTTAGACTTATTTATCAATGGAATTGTAACTCCCATTTCCCTGCTATAACTATAGGAAAAACGAATGATAACTGTTGTTTTATAGACGTGGAAATTTATGCTTCATATTAGGACCAAAGAGATTCTGGCGTGCGTGTCAATATTTCAAAACTCATGCGGGAAAATAATATATTCATTTTTTATGATTGAAAAAAAAGTGCCAAGTTCACACTGTCACGATTTTTTTTTTTTGGTGGCGGTGCTGAGGAAAATTTGACAAAGCAAAAGAAAAACATTAAAAAAGGTTCCAATACAAAATGTTGGTAATTTTCCTACATTTATCCAATTCGACACCTATACCAGAATTCCAGGGGGAGCTGCCTACATGGAAAATAATGCACGCCGCACCCCATTGTAAAATCTTGGGGGTGCTTTGCACCCCCGGTTCCAAGGGCCTTAATTATAATCGCGGAATAATTAATCGTATCAGATCAGTCGAGGCGATCGTATTGATCGTATAAATAGTTGGAATGGTTCAACTATGTGGTGATGTGGCTTTTTTTGCAGGATTTTTTTGCATTTATTGGAATAATATACAAAACAAATTTACAATGCTTGAGACATGATCATAATACAAGTGACAATCGTATATGTAGTGACTGGAGAAATACAATATATAAAAAATATATATATAATGAGTAAAATGCATAGGCAAACTATATACAGTAAGCAAATATGTGCTTGAAGCATATAGCAGCCAAAATAAAAATGAAATTTCGAAACGAGACAAAAATAAAATTTTTATTTTGGGACAAGCCCCATCTGGCGAGGTTTAATGGGTATACGCTTTTTCTGATCATGGACCCTGATGTACTTAATTTATGATGATGTAATTAATGCACATGTGCTGCCGATGAAAATATAATATTTTGCCTTTATGGGTTTTTTACAACTCCAGGGGGATCAATGAGAATACAGTAATAGTTCTGAATACGCACTGAGAGAAGTGAAGGCCGGGGGCGAAATTATTTTTCCCACCGAGTTCTGGACCAACATATGAATATTCATGACTTGCGTCTTCGGATTGAGAGTACGCATGCGCGTGGACTTGGCCTCGACCAGTGCGCATTCACGTTGCTCAGAATGAATTAGCATCGTCAAATTACCGGTACCCTTACATAGTTACATAGGCCTTATAGGCTTAGATATATATATACATCCAATTCTTAAACACTTATCAAACTAGCTGCCATTAATGGCAAGACATGTGCTAGGGTAGGGCTAGCTTAGGCTAGCGCATTAACTTTACCTCAAATCTGTACCTGTCTAATGCCTAATATACTAATAGGAATAGCCGACTAATGCCATGGTTAACTTCGAACTTGTTAATTCCGAACTTTACGTTTGATTAGGTTTGGACCAATATTAGCTTATTTACCATGGTTTAATATGTCTAGTCCGTATACAGAACCAGTCCTAGATCTAAAAAAAATATCTTAGTTCTAGACTCTGATCTACGCGCTATCAGCATGGAACCACTAGTGTACCAAAGGGGGGGGGGGCAGACTGCCCCCCTGACGAGTCACAACTGATCCAGGGGACGTGCCCCCCCCCTTGAGAAGCAAAATTAATAATTTGTAGTGTCAAAATGCAACGAAAAAAGACGTATGTCCCCTCTTTTGAACGTGAAGATCTTTTTTATTCTTGTCAAATTTTTTTCAGCTACGAAATCCTTAATTTCGGGTGAAGACGGGGATCAAGATCCCTGACGTTAATTTGTGCCTGACGTTAGAATACGTTCCATGCACGCACTGGTGTACCTAGGATTTTCCAAAAGGGGGGCAAATTTTTTAGAGGATATTTCGTCCGCGAAAAAATGTGACAAGCCCCCCCCCCAAAAAAAAAAGGGTCTTCACCCCCAAATTATGGATTTCTTAGCTGAAAAAAAAATTGACAAGCAAAAAAAAAAAAGATCTTCACGTTAAAAAAAGGGGACATACGTCTTTTTCATTGCATTTTTACATTACAAATTATTAATTTGGCTTCTCAAAGGGGGCACGTCCCCTGAATCAGTTGTGAATCGTCAGAGGGACAGTCTCCCCCCCCCCCATGGTACACTAGTGGTTCCATGCTGATACAGCGTAGATCAGAGTCTAGATATAGAGACTAGACTAGAACTAAGATAAATTTTTTTTAGATCTATGACTGGTTTTGTATACGGACTAGACATATTAAACCATGGCAAATAAGCTAATATTTTTCTAAACCTAATTAAACGTGAAGTTCGGAATTAACCAGTTCGAAGTTAACCATGGCATTAGTCGGCTATTCGGTGTTGTAGTCAAGGCTCAAACCTCCAAGGCCAAGGCTTTAATACCCAAGGCCAAGGCTTCAATACCAAAGGCCAAGGCATGGAAACCCAAGGCCAAGGCCTGCAAACCTCAAGGCCAAGGCATTTCAAACTTACGATATACAGAACAATGAACTAACAATAATAGGCGGCAGACATCACACATGGTAAAATGTATGTGAGCAAGGGGACTGAGCGAGAAAAAAAATTAACCTTTGTACATTTAAAACAAAAATAATTTCATGATAGAGACATATTAAAGTAATGATATAGTTACCTGTGTACACATAATCCATAATTTTTGCTATAGGCGATTTACATTGCAATAAATATTATTACCACGGTCATCTGATCCTGGCATTCTCAACGTATGTTTTTCTCCACTCCCTGGGACAGGGGCAGCAGAAAATTATTATGGGGGGGGGAGGTCAACGCCAAAAAGGCACCCATTTATAAAAATGAGTTTTTTGTGCAAACAGATACATGTATTTTCAAAATGAGATTATGAACTGCGTGAAGTAATTGTGTGTTTTATAGAAATTAAGTTGAGCAAAGGCTTTCTATTAAAGTGATTTTTAATTATAAGATAGATATTTTGCTTTAGGTTTTACTTCTCAGCGAGAAAGCATAGCGAGCAAGCGGTTTTGAAAAAAAAAAAATTCTGATGTTGTAAAACTTGATTTATGGTCAATTATGGGGCTAATCATTGTTGAAATTTCCTTGCGCGATGTTGCCAGCGCGAATCACCAGCTCAAACCTCTTGACATGTCGTGTAATAAGACATGGAAATTATTTTATTCTGAGCTGGTTTTGTAATCATGAAAAAGATGTGTATCTAACTAAAAATAACTTTGCGCTCGCTAATTCTTTTTATATACTGACCAGTAAAGGAAGCAGTTAATTAAGCAGTTAATTACTGCATTTTAAATAAGATACATAACTCACCAATACAAAATAATGCGAGCGCAAAGCGCGAGCTCAAAAATGTGTGATATTCCAACCTGAAAACTGGACATTCTAAGCATTTTTTGGTGAACGGGAAGAGAACGAGTACAATAATTGATGCGAGTGCAGGAAGCGAGCCAAATATTTGTGATATTTCAACCATAAAGCAACATTCTATACATTTTTGTAACCATTAGCAGTACTGTACTAAACAATAATTGATGCAAGCACGATTCAAAATCTGTGATTTTCGAACCTAAAATGTATTATGTTTTATTATTAAAGAAGGTATTTCTTTTTTAAAAAGGGCATATTTCATTTGGAGGGGGGGGGGCAAGAGAGCACAAAGCGCAAACTAAAACTTTCAAATGCTTAAACTGAAAATGAGTCATTTTTAGGACTCTTGTCAGTTTTCATATTTTTTTCTGCTTACAACCACTTTTATTAAACAGTTAATTAATCATTAATTATTAATACTTATTGATAATATTAATAATTATTAATTATTAAATTATTTTTTGTTAATTATTATTTCTTGAAACCATATTGACACAAAAACAAATACGTTGTTTATTTCCTTGAAACTGTAGAGAAATGAGATTCAATGTTGAACGATATATGATTAAAAAGAAGTAAACATTTTTTCCCCTTTGTTTTGTCAATCTGACCCAAAACAAATATAAAATTTAGAAGAGAGATAGAGAGAAGAAGAAGTCCCACCACCAAGAATAAACTTAGACAAGGGGGGAAAGGGAAAGGAAAAGATGGAGTAAATGTGATATTATTTTTTAAACAATCTATTGCAAAATTTGCTTTTCTTATAGAAAGAGGGGGACAAATTTTGTTCACTTGCTCGCTTCAATCGCTTTCTTCTTTTTTTTTGACAGAAATTTTGCTCTAAATATGCCATGCTTGGCCCCTCAAAGTTTCTGGCTCATCATGCCATTGACATAACCCATTTGGATATGACAAAATTGGAGACTGTGTTCAAGTTTACCAAATCTTTTCAGAATATCATTAAGACTTAAAACATTATTGTTGGCCAAAGAAAATAATACAAGGAAAATCCTAATGGAATAGAAATCAACCTTGTTATCGTTCTTTAGAGTTAGCTATGTTTAAAGTATGAAAATTGTTGTCAAAATTGCAGTCAGATGTAAAAATTATTCTTGTCATCAAAGCACTATTATCTTGATCATGATCATTATTATTTACTGTCATTATCATCATATGATTACAACACATTACCAATACATAATGCTATTTTTCATAACTGATGTATTCTTTGTTTGAATTTCTTGATAATGGTGACAATTACAATTGATGACACTGCTAGTACACTTACTACTGCTGCTGCTACTGTTACTGGTGATTGGTAGTATTGACCATTAGTGTTATTAAATATATTAAAAAAAGACAATTGAAACATTTATAATTACTTATTTAAAACAAATGAAAGTACAAAATACAAAATGCCCTGAAAAAGCCTTGAAAATGCCTTGAAAATGCCTTAAAATTTCAAGGCTCAAAATCCTCAAGGCCAAGGCCCTCTCAATGCCAAGGCTTTGAAAAAGTAGCTAGGCATTAAGGCCAAGGCCGAGCATCAAGGCACTACAACACTGATTAGTACTAGGCATTAATTAGACAGGTCCAGATTTGAGGTAAAGTTAATGCGCTAGCCTAAGCTAGCCCTACCCTAGCACATGTCTTGCCATTAATAGCAGCTAGTTTATTAAGTGTTTAAGAATTGGATATATATATATAGATCTAAGCCTATAAGGCCTATGTAACTATGTAAGGGTACCGGTAATTTGACGATGCTAATTCATTCTGAGCAACGTGAATGCTTACGATCGGCACTGGTCGAGGCGAAGTCCACGCGCATGCGTACTCTTAATCCGAAGACGCAAGTCATGAATATTCATATGTTGGTCCAGAACTCGGTGGGAAAAATAATTTCGCAGGCCGGGGGGGGGGGGCACTTCCATTGACGAGTGGATACCATGCGCGACCATGGGGTCTCGAAAAGCACCCAAACACGTATTTTCCATATTCTCAAACTGCACCCCTTAACAAGTATTGGCGTCTCAAACCGACCCTTAACAAGTATTGGAAACAAAACGATACTCTTGGCAAGTATTCCCGAAATGAACCCCTAAACAAGTACAGCGATATTTTATTGTTATGTCGGGTCCGTCGGTCGTTGGTTTTACCTTTACACATCATTATTTTGGTTTAGTACGGCCCCATGCACCTTCCACAACTCGCGCAAGTCGGACTCTAAACACGTAGTGTTGGGGCAAAAAGGACATCCTTTATAAAACATTTTAATTTTGTTTCATCATCCCCGAAAATATTACCCTAAACACGTAGCTTTCCTAGCAACATAGATACCCTTTTTTTAATATTTTTGTGTTTTTGACAAAAAGACATCCTTTTTACGTGTTTTTGGGGTCGCGCATGGTATCCACTCGTCAATGTAAGTGCCCCCCCCCCCCGGAGTGAAGGCAAAGCGGTCATGGAGCATGCAAGCAAACGAGTAATTATAATTCCTTGAATAGTCATACCATAATAAAGTTGGAGAGGATAATATTGAAATAAATAGAAAAATAACATTAAAAAATGCGAACATAAGGAATACACACAACCCCCAACCCAAGGCTAGGAATTGTGTAAACATCGAAAAATACAGAAAGATGTTAGGAACCTTGCTTGAACTATTGGCGTAAATAATAAACGTAAAATATATGAATTAAGGGGCCAGATATATGTGTCGGGCACAAATCATTTTTTATCGGTGATAGATTTTGACATAATATTCAGATATTAGTTCCCCTTCTCGCTTTCTTTTTGTATTGGCCGTGACAAATTTGGGAATCCATATAGCCCCAATCCTTCCCCATTATTTTGAACGCCACTGATTTCAACTGGATATCGTCAAAAAATATTGATTGATTGATTTTATTTCGCAAGTCACCATAATATATATACAGTAGCATTAAAAACAACAGGCTTACACAGGATGACCCACGAAAGCTCTAAAGCTATTTTCCAGTGGGGAAATAGGCTTTACCTTGTAAATAAATATTACCTTGGAAATAAGCTTTACCTTGTAAATAAATATTTACAAGGTAGTCAAACTGACAGCAGATGCAGCGTGTAAACACAGTATGAATTTCATTACATGATAATAATAAAATGATAATTACGTAATGTCATGGGTGGTGAAACAAGGATGGGACGTTTTGTAATTCGCTACGCAGGCTTTTGATAGTAAAGCTGATGAAATACAGGGTTGAAAGTAAAATAATGTGAAAGACTGAAATGAAACGATCTATTCAAAATATAAATTCCATGAAAGAGAAGCGATTCAAACAGAGTATGATATTGCGTTTACATTCCCTTTGATTCATATTATTTTGATTCCCTTTCAACAATCTACTTCTTTCTTTATTTCTTCTCTCTCCTCCATGCCCCCCTTCCCTTTCTTGGGGCGGCGGGGATGGGGGGGGGGGGTATCGGATATGAGAAAGCCTGCAGTTTAGGTGTTATGGCACACTCGGACAAGTTCAATTTAGTGGCCTAGTAGGTCCATTGGTAAATTGCCAAGTCGTCGACTGCCAAGTGCCAACTTGCACTCACCACATGGTCTGATTTAATTTAGTCCATATCCATTCCGTCCATCAATATTTCGTCGAACAACTATTTGGTCCAGTACCCAATTCATTTTCATTCATTTTGCACAATAGCACGTTGTCCAATTAGACCAAATGGTATATGGACTGAATGGCTATTGGACCAACTGGTTACTAGACGATAGTGGATGAACATAATTATGGTAGACTTTAATGATAGTAGGCGAGTTGGCAATTTGACGATTTGGCATCAGACGAAATGGAAGTAAACTGATCCATGGACTTATATAGTATCACACCGGTATAGATAAAGAGGTACAAAAGTGGAAACGATGCCCGACGGACATGCGCATATCCAGGATTTTGCACCACGAGGGGGTCACTATTTTTGCGCCCCTGTGAACTTTTCGGAAAATTGCACCCCGACCCGACCACTCAGGCAATCAAAGTGCCTAAATGCATTTTGAATTGTCTTATTCCACAACCACGTGAAAAAGGCAATCGAAGACCATTTTTTTTAATGTGTCCATAGTGTGTCCATGTAAAAAAAGATCAAAGTTGTATCCACTTCTTGAAAAGAATAAATGCGACCAGAAAGCATAGAATTTTTAAGCGTTTTGGGGTTTCAATTTAGTTCAACTTTTCATCAGAGTGGTAGACCATACTAAAATTATGTGCGGGAGCTGTAATTTCTTAACCGGGGCTAGATCCAGCTTTCGCCAATAGGGGAGGGGGATATTTTCATCTGTTTTCCGATCAAACATTCTACGCTTTTTGCAACCGTGAACATGATATGTATATGAATTATTTAAACAATTATTATTGATACGAGCGCGAAACGTGAGCTGAACTTTTTTTATATTCTGACCTAAAATTTGAGGGGAAAAAAATCTATGAGCACTTTTGGCAATCAAGAACAGGATGAGTATCTATCAACATTTTATGCGATCACGAAGTGCGAACTGACAATTTTTGAATTCCCAATCCAACACTGGACATCATAAGCACTTTTTATAACCATGAACAGGATGGGTATATAGCTAAATAATTAATGCGAGCGCTAAGCGCGAGTTCAAATTTTTTGATATTCTGACCTCGTAAATTTGTGCGAGTGCGAAGCGCGAGCTTAAAAAGTGATTGATATTTTGACCTAAAATGTGGACATTCTAAGCACTTTTGGTAATCATGAACAGGATTGTCATCTAACTAAACATTGATGCGTCCGCAAAGAGCGAGATGAAATTTTTTTCATATTCTTACCTAAAATTTTGACATTTGAGTAAGCATTTTCGTTATCATGAAAAGGATGATCAGTAACAAAACATTTTATGCGATCACGAAGTGCGAACTGACAATTTTTGAATTCCCAATCCAACACTGGACATCATAAGCACTTTTTATAACCATGAACAGGATGGGTATATAGCTAAATAATTAATGCGAGCGCTAAGCGTGAGTTCAAATTTTTTGATATTCTGACCTCGTAAATTTGTGCGAGTGCGAAGCGCGAGCTTAAAAAGTGATTGATATTTTGACCTAAAATGTGGACATTCTAAGCACTTTTGGTAATCATGAACAGGATTGTCATCTAACTAAACATTGATGCGTCCGCAAAGAGCGAGATGAAATTTTTTTCATATTCTTACCTAAAATTTGGACATTTGAGTAAGCATTTTCGGTTATCATGAGAAGGATGATCAGTAACAAAACAGTTTATGCGAGCGCGAAGCGCGAGCTGAATAAAAATCTATATATTTTGATACTTTACAAAGTCAGACATTCTAAGCACTTATCTTACCATGAACAGGATCGCCACCTTACTAAACAATTAATGCGAAGAGTAGGATGAATTTGTTTTTATATTCTGATCTAAAATTAGGACTTTCTAGGCACTTTTGGTAATCATGAACATGATTGGTAATTGATGGGAGCAAACATGAGTTTGGCACCCCCTCCCCTCCCTAGGTAAATTGAACCTGAATTTGATGCACCGAGACAAATATCAAATTGGCGTGTGGTGAATATCCATTCGGCACCCCCTAGGTTGAACATCAATTCGGCGCCCCTATATGTCAAACAGCAACTCGACAACCGTATATAGAAAAAAATTATTCGGCGCCCCATCCCCAAGGTTAAACATCATTTCGGTGCCCTTCGGTGCCCCTATGTCGAACATCTATACGGCGCCCCGAGGTAAAACATTAATTCGCCCCCCCCCCCCCCTAGGATGAAGATCAATTTGGCACATCCTAGGTCGAACATCAATTCGGCGCCCCTAAGCAAAACATAAATTCGGCACCCGCTATATACATACTCTAGGTTGAACATCAATTCGGCGCATCCACCCCCCCCCCCCATGTCAAACAGCAATTCGTCAACCCCTTTTCTTTCCTTCCCTTTTCTCCCTATTTTGGCGCCCCCGAATACGCACATGGTAGAGCTACGGATATAGAGAAATAAGGACAAAGATGTAATGAAAATATAAAAACTCTTGAAATACTTTACGTTTTCTAGGCAAACAAGAATCCAAACTCCAAAGCGTATAATAACGTCCGGCTGAATAGACCTCCATTTGCATCCTGTTTGATATGCTTTCCTGTAAGTTCCATTGTGGGCAAAATAAAGGGCAAAAGTAAGTCTGCTTTCTTTGAGAGGGTGTAAATGATGATATATTCAAATACCAGCGAGTGCCATAGGTGACGGAATCATAGGCGACGGAACGTATTTTCAATTTTTTTTTTTTTTTTTTTTTTTTTGGGGGGGGGGGACAAAGCGAAAAAAGGCACTTATATGCAAAAAATTGCATTTTTTATGCAAACTTATATTTTCACCATGAGATTATCATCTGTGTTAAGTAGTTGTGCGTTTTGTAGTAATTAAATTGAGCAAAACCTTTTTAAAGTCTTTTCTGATTGATAAAATATCTATTTAGGCTTTATTTTTCCGGGAGCGAGCGTAGCAAGCAAACAGTTTGAACATTTTCAAATCTGAAGTTGTGAAACTCGCCGCTTTTTGGTCAAATCGCGCAAATTATTGTTAAAAGAGCATTCTTGCGAGGTGTTAAGAGCGCAAATCGCGAGCTATAAATTCTAGACATTGCTTGTACTAACATGACTAATAAGACATGAAAAATCAAACATTCCGAGCAATTTTGTTATGAAAAAGATGTGCATCTAATTGAAGAATGGACGTGAGCGCGATATTCCAACCAGAAAACTGGACATTCTAAGCACTTTTTTAACCCAAGAACTTAATTGTGTGTCTTAATAAATAATAATTGATGCGAAGCGCGGCGAGCCGAAAATTTGTAATATTTCAACCTGAAAACTGGATATTCTAAGCAGTTTGAAACCAAGAACATAATGTGTACCTTTGATGCGAGCGGAAAGCGCGAGCTGAAGATTTGTGACATTTAAACCTGAAAATTGAACATTATAAGCACAAGTTGTAACCAAAACAAAGTGAGTGCCTTCCTAAAAAATAAATGATGTGGGCGCGAAGCGCGAGCCAAAAATTTTGTGATTTCCAACCTAAAATGTATCGTTTGACTTCAAAAAGGGTATTTTATTTTGAAAAGGGACATTCATGTACATCATTTTGAAATAAGTGCACTCTCCATTTAAAAAAGGCATTTTTTCCTACTGGGATTTTTTTATGTAGGGGGTTAAGTGCCCCTGCCGCCCCCCGGTTCCGCCGCCCCTGCTGCTAATATAGCCTCGGGTTATAATTTTTATCTAAGTTCAAACTGGTATTAACAAAAATATGTTGGTATGACTGCATTTTATAACGATGGTTTTCTTTAAAATATATATTTTTAACCATTTCGATCCATCACATTTTTGCATTTTTTTTGTCCGTCGATATGCCCAGCGCTGAGAGGTCATGCCAAAACGTGATTTTGCATGAAGTACATTCTCTGAACCATCATCGGAACTTCGGAATCACACAGAGATGGAAGACCCCTTCCCCCAAATAGTTCCGCCTAGCTGTATGTCCTCGAATATATATATATATATTTAATAAGACATCAGAAATGCGAAACACAAATTCACGAGTAATGCAGTTTTTGCAATAAAATTTGCAATTTTATTATATATATATCACCATGATAAGTACGTAATTTTATTATCCGAGCACATGCAGCGGACCGAGGAGGAGTGGGTGGAGGGAGAGGCACCTAGGAGACGTCATACTTGTTCTTGTTCAGTATACTACCATAACAAGTTGAAAAGAAAAATGCAAAGAGAAACTTGGAGGGGGATCGATGTTACATGGTTATAACATACAGACCTACGCACCGGTATCATAGGCGGATCCAGGAGGCCGACGTTACGCCCCCCCCCCCCCCGATATTGGCGGCGCAAATTAATATGAACGAAAGCAGAGGGGGGGAATATAAGAGGAAGAATGAATAAAAAAAGGTGAGGGGAATTCAGACTTGGGGAGGGGTGGGAGCCAATCATGTCACTACACAAGTATAAAAACAATTTAGCCCGCGCTTTGTGTTCGCATTGCCTGTTCGATGGAACATATATTCATCTATACCAATTCATTTATTGATTTATTCATTCAGTCATGGTTAAACAGGTTCACAAGTTCAGAGTTATTAGTATATAAAATCATAGTAACAAGTACAATGACAAGGTATAATTCATATCGAAATAGTATGAGACATAAAGAAATATTAACTGATCAGTGTAATACAAAACACGGAAACATTGTTGAAGGGCTTATAGTAAAACGAACAAGGGAACTAAATAGGCCTTTACTTATTCAAATTTTTGAGCACCTTATCCGTCAGTGTGCATCTTAATTGTTTAATGATCATATTGCTCAGATCAATTTTCAGGACACAATACACAGTCCGAAAATAATACCTCACGCTCGCATTTTTTATAGGGTTTAGTACTGTTACGACTATAGATTCCAACAAAAACTAGCTTTGAGCTGCCGATCGATCGGGAAAAATGTGGATGAAAATATTGTTCACCCCGGCCCCGTTATTAGTGAAAGCTGGATCCGCCCCAGAATATATTGTTTAAAAAAAAGGCATAGGCCACGCGGTATTTGTCATTTTTTTGTGATAAATACATTGAGGCAGTATATTGACAAATAATCACTGGAAGAGAAAGAGCATCTTATAGGCCTATATAACGCACAAAGCAAAATAATGAAGAATGGCGGCAAAGCTAGTTCAATACAAAATGATTTCCTTTTCCTTTAAAAAAAATGTTACAACACGTTATAATAATGAACAAATCAAAATACAGAACCTGAAGAAATTGATAACGATTCAGTGAATCGGAATCGAAACAAAAATGCGTATGTAAATATAATTATAAAATAGAAATAAAAAACGGGAAAAAAAATAAGAATAGCCCTTTCACAAGCAACCATAATTATCCCTCCCTTCATACCCTGGACAAGTAAAGAAGAAAAAAATACAGCTAGAGAAACGAAGCAAAGATGAAAAGCAAGGAAAGGGAAGGAAGCCGTCTCTCGGTACCTGGTACTCTGCCCAGATATCAAGATGTACGTAGGACCTATTCTCCGCGATTTGAAAAACAACGTGCATAACATCACAATTATTATGATGGTCATTTAAAAAAGTTCCTTGGTTGTTTCCAAGTTATTTAATTTGCCGTCGAGGGACTGCGCGAATGCACACGCTCCTACAGGATATGAATGAAAAAGTCGCAAACAGACTCCGCCGTTCAATCCGATACTGTACTGTATAGCCGGTATACAGATCGGCACGTGAGACAAGCGCAGAGGCGATGGATATGAATATTCATGAGCAGGTATTGATGTCATTTGGTCTCAAGGTGGCGCTCTTCATTTTTTATATCAATTTCAAAATCTGCATCAAAAGAAAGCTCACTTGGCAAAATTTCTCTTCTTTATATATTTTTTTGAGAATAAAAACAGTTCTTTTGGCCAATGCAATACATTTTATGGACTCAGAACTTGTTTATGAGTATTTTGAAAAGCGAAGAGTGAAATCTAAAAGAAAGTTTTGAAATAAACCAATGTCACAATTTACCTTTAATCAATACTAACCCAGAGAGCTCCCGCCCGCGCAGCGGGCGGGAGCCCAGAAGCTTACCGTGTATTTTACCATTGTCACCGGACTGGGGTGATTTATGGTCTAAATATTTCTCCAAATGAATTGTGAAAACAGAAAGTATACAATTACCACGATTATATGGATGAAGGTCTAACGAGTGGCAGATTCCTGACATCTGGGCACAGTCTGGAACCTCAAAAAAACGAAAAGTTCTCTCCTTCTACCCCGTCTCGATCGGCCATTTTTGTTAAAAATCGTAACAAAATGGCCGATCGAGACTGGGTAGAAGGAGAGAACTTTTCGTTTTTTTGAGGTTCCAGACTGTGCCCAGATGTCAGGAATCTGCCACTCGTTAGACCTTCATCCATATAATCGTGGTAATTGTATACTTTCCGTTTTCACAATTCATTTGGAGAAATATTTAGACCATAAATCACCCTAGTCCGGTGACAATGGTAAAATACACGGTAAGCTTCTGGGCTCCCGCCCGCGCAGCGGGCGGGAGCTCTCTGGGTTAAATCAATACATATAAATACATGTTTAAGTACATAAAACGGAAAAGTGGAGGAAACCTTAGAAGCAGAATGCTTGTAGATAAGTTTTATATATATACTGGACAAACTATAATATTTCAATAGTCAAACAGTTCCAGCAACACTTTATAATACTCAATACAAAGGAGAGAGACAGGTACACATGTCTTGGTAGTATGAAAACTTAAGCTCAAGTGGTTTATTCAGAATGCCAGTGGTCAATCCCATGGTTAAGATACATTCCACAGTAATGAGTCATGACAGTAGAAGTTACTTTCTCTTTACTATATAAGGATACAGAATGGACTAATCTTATGAATAGTATGAATAAGTAATACAATGAATAGGCATTAGAAAACAGCCTACAGAATATGAAATAGTGAGTTGACAGTATACAAATATTCAATGTTGATGAGTGCGATCGTTCCGAATATTGCATGAGTGTGCAAGTTGAAACAGTCTATTCAACGACGCGAAGCGGAGTTGAATAGACTGTTTCAACTTGCAACGAATGTAATATTAGGAACGTCGCACGAATACAACATTGAATATTTGTTTTATACAACACCGATAGCTTACAGTTAAGACTAGATCTAACGTTAGATAAGCTAGATCTATAGGTCTAGTCTATGACTAACGCGCGTTAGGTCTCATTTTGCTTACAATGTTGTCTTTTGATAGTCGAGTAGATTTACTCCAGTAATCCCAGGAGAATCACGTACTTTCAACATAGATCCATAAAGTCATAAATCAATGAAGTCCAATTTGTGAACGAATTCCATAAAATCCAGAAGGAAATCCAAAAATAAGCAGCGTACCCTGGGAATAATTAGCTTAGCAACGTACATACGCGCACTGTGTTCAGCTTAGCAACGTGTATGCGCAGTAACGTACATCGGTCAGAGATATGATGGGGTGTCCAAACTTCGCGCACTTTTCAAAAATATTCATCAGGCTTAAATTTGTTCACAAAATATTCATAATTTATACAAAACCAATTCAAGAAATAGTTACCACATTGACGGCAAGATCGTAAACTATAAAATCATGGACGAAAATGTAAAGTAGGTCAAGGGGTTTCGCCGGTATCGCGATCTCAAAATTCTATTCCGATCGCGAATTGCGGGCTGTGCTGGAAAACCGTTCAGAAAAGTGTGACCTAACTTCGCGCACCAAAGCTTTTGTGGAGATTTAAACAAAAACTCAAGCTCAAAAAGTGAAATATTTATATCAGATTGATGGCAAAATGCTATGGAATCGGTTAGTACCACATTTAACTCACATTTTTGATGATTTCTGCTTGCAAAATGGTGATATCGTGATGCTTGTTGATTTCTTCAAAACGGGCGCTAGCGGTGACAAATTTGCCGATCTTTTGCCAATATTTTCATGAATACTGAACTCATCCTAAAGAAATTTTCATTCCAGGGTAATTTTAGGTCGCTTTTCACGTTGATGATGTCAGATTTTAAGGATATTGGCTAGTTTTTGAGATAAGGACCGTCCGCGAAGTATGGACACGCGCGAAGTTTGGACACACTGCCATACGACAACGTGATTATGCGCGTATACCGCTAACAGTTAATTCACTTCACGTGTACGGGGTATGTCCATGGGTTCAGTGTGCCCAGGGATCTTGCAGTGCTGGCTCATTTACTTCAGCGTGCTATAGTCGACTATAGCACGAGCGTGCAATAGTATACAAATAGCGAATAGGCATGAGTGCGATGGTGCGAGATTTCGCATGAGGTGAAAGAAAGATGCTCTATTCAACGAGGCGTTAGCCGAGTTGAATAGAGCGTTTCTTTCTTTCACCGAATGCGAAATCTCGCACCATTGCACGAATAAGAATATTCGCTATTTGTGTTGTACAACGCCTCGGAATTGAGCGAAAATATGAAGAAAAAAAAAGAGTTTTCCCTGCAGTAATCTACGAAAAGAGAGGAAAAATATTGAAAGCAAAATCCAGGCAAAATCCCACAAGCGCGCACATGACCTTGGGCAGCATTGCGCATTTAGCAAGCAGGCTTATACGCGTATTGCACCCTCATTTTTACTGAGCGCAATGAATTAAATCTTATTGTGACGTCATCTCTAACAGCCGTGCAACGGTACATTTTGGATGGTACGTCTTTTGTGCAACGGTACGAATGTTTGACATTCCGCCTCCCATTTGCTCGCGTACAACAAGCTAAGTAGGCGTTGTACAATCGACTATAGCACGGCTAGCATATCTTAGTGTGCTATAGCTGATTCCTCTGAATGTCATGTGACACGCTTTCATCCAATCAGCTGTCAAGGATCTATCCATGTGTTGTATAATATATTACATTCCTCCCTTCTAGATTTTGACTATCTACAATATATATAGAAAGCATTCACCGGTTTTACTAACCAGTTTATAATATCATAATTGTCAAATTAACATAGACTTGTATTGTTACGATTCAATAATTTTAACAGATCATACTTTGGTAAAGTCTTTTAAATTACATCCTCATAGATAGAAATTTGACTCAACATTTATATTAGAATTTAACATGGAAGATGCAAGTTGAAATCAGTTTGATTAATCATAGCAAAATGATAATTCTACAAGACATATAGTAAGAATGTTTAACTCCGATAAGAATTTATTTTGTTTTTGAAACTTGAGGGGTGAGTGCATTTCGAACATTTATGACAAAGAGAAATATTAAAGTAAAATATAATAACAATAACATCTATATACAAAACACAGAATGGTGAGATTAGTAACATATTAAGGCTGATATCGATTTGGTGGTTTTACCACTCTACCTGATCGAGTTATTGTTTGTGGATTTTCATTTTTGATTAGGGGAATGGTTGGGATGGTTTGATCTCCAGATACTTGCTCTGGGGTGTCGTCTCGATTGGGAATCTGGCTAGTCTCCACATCCGACTCTGGGTTATTTTGCTCAGTCAGAATGTCCCTAGGATTAGGAGTTGGGTGAGGTGAATCAGGCTGGTCGTTTTGTTCATCAGCCTGTGGATGAGATTTATTCATTCTAGTGTCATCTGGAATCATATGATCAGCATGAACAAATCTTCTACTATTACCAGGTACTCTAACCAAATATGTGAGGGGTCCCTTAATAGAAATGACTGTACCAGGAATCCATCTTTCCTTCCCTCCCCTCATGTTTTTAACTTTAACTGGCTGGTAGAGATCGGATGATCTCATTTTGGGCGTCATTCTATCTTTTTGTACCTTACTTGCTTCTTGAGCTCTTTCTACTCTATTTTTGAGGCTTGGCTTGACAAGAGAAAGCTGTGTTCTGGGAGAGCGTTTAAGAAATAATTCTGATGGAGTCTTACCAGTTGTGGTATGTGGGATATTTCTATAATGGAACAAGACATTTGTGACTTTGTGCTGGAGTGACACGGATTTGTTACATTTTTCATACATTCGTTTGAATGTCTGAACATGCTTCTCGGCTAAGCCATTGCTCGCTGGGTGGTATGGTGGGCAAAGAGTGTGTTTGATGTCATTACGCTTGAGGAATGAGGTAAACTCGTCAGAGGTAAACTGAGGACCATTATCACTCACTAATTGCAAAGGCAAACCAAATCGCGCAAACAGTGATCGCAGTGTTGTCAGAGTGGCAGCAGATGTTGTACTGCTCATTGGAAATACTTCTAGCCATTTTGAATAGCTATCTACCACGAGAAGAAAATGTTGCCCCTTTACTTCAGCAAAGTCGATGTGAATTCGCTGCCATGGCTCGGTTGCCCACGGCCAAAGTAGTAATGGTACTTGTTTAGGAGTTCCCAAGGCATACATTGATGACAAGTGCGCACAACATCTTCAATATCCTGATCGATACCAGGCCACCAAACTAACGATCTTGCTAGTGCTTTCATACGACACATCCCTGGATGACATGCATGCATCTCATTGAGTATGTGTTGTCTTAATACATCTGGAATGACTACGCGCCTGCCCCACAAAATGCACCCATCCTCCAAAGTCAATTCAGTTTGGAATAAAAAATTGTATAACGTAATAAAACTTGAAGACAGAAACATGTTATCTTAATTTGGACGTTTAAAGTGCAAATATGTGTTCCGATAAATAAAATTGAAAATGGCATTTTAGGCGAAATTAAACGATCAGTTCGCAGTCGCGAAATTAAATGACAACTTTGGGCCTTTAATTTGAACGAATTTCTCTCTAAATTGAATTTCTACAAAATTCAAAGGAATGATATAGAACCGAATTGAATGCTTAGTAAATGAAAATGAACCATGTGTGCAGAGGATTGACAAAATATTTCGAATTTGAACGTCCTTTCATTAATTTAAATGCAACTCTTATGAAATTGGACGGGAAAACATATATTATTGTTTTATGTAGTGACATATGCTTCTTTTTCATGACTACTTAAAGTGATTGGTTCATGTCCGTGCCTACGTTCGCATTAGTGGATTGGTGAGATATGTCTGCTCTTCATGAATTCTTAAAAATCAGTTCATAAAATGTCCCTTTTTCTGATCTGAATATAAAAAAAATTTCACCTCGCGCTTCGCGCTCTCATCATTTGGTAAGTGAAATACGTATGATCTTAGTGAATCCCTACAAACAAGCCTTAGAATGCCACTCTTCAGATCTGAATTTCTTAGATTTTCAGCTCGCGCTTCGCGCTCGCAATAATTGACTAGTGAGATGCGTGTGATAATCATGATTACAATGACTACATAAAGTGCTTCATGTGTTTAGATGTAATTCTAACAAAATCAGTAAGCGTTAGGCACTCATATTAGATGACTATGGTGAGATATGTATATTCTTAATAGATTCCTATGAATAGTCCTCAAAATGTCCATGTTTGTGGTCAATATATACACAAATTTCAGCTCGCGCTTTGCTTTCGTATTGTTTGTTTAGCGAGACAGGTACGTGTCATGATAACAAAAATTTGCTTATACTGTCCCTTCTAGGTCTGAATATAAAAACTTTCAGCTTGCGCTTCGCGCTCGCATTATTTGATCAGTGAGATAATATCCGCTCAATGGGACTGTCCTTAAATGTCTCTATCAGGGGCCGCGGATGCGAAGGGAGGGGCAGGGGGCTTCAGCCCCCCACTTTTTTTTCCAAAGCCGTGTACAAAAACGTAAAAATTACCATATGATTGTGAATTTTGCATGCTTAGCCCCCCCCCCCCCCCACTTTGAATACCGTTCCGCGGCCTTAGTCTATTAGGTCAGTATACCTGGCAACTGAGTGCGCTTCGCGTGACTCAAAATTTTTGCTGGTGCCCCCTCCCGATGCCGTGACCCACGGTACGTCACTGATGTAATGTTAACCTGCCTAAAGGTAGCAACATACCTTAAAATTTTCAACTCTCAGTCCTCCAACTATAGAATCTTGCGTTTTATTCTATTTCTTCCTACCCAAATAAAATTGAAAGAAATTTATTTTATTTCAAATGTCTTTTGGGACTGTCATCAGGGAAGAAAAATAATTTAATTTTGTAAATGCATATATTTCCAAAAGTTTTATTTTACCATACATCGTAAGATCTCTTCCTTCCACCAAACAATAAGTCTTTTAAGAATACCTTTTTAATGATATTTCACTTTCTTCCTCTTTCAAATCAATAAGTATTAAGTTTACAGTCACAATTCATATAAATCAAGATTTTGTACATTGTAAACGAACCAAACAAATGTGTCAATATAAATTTATTTATTTATTTATTTTGTTTTATTTATTTTATACTGCAGGGTAGGCCTGTTCAGTTCTTAAAACTGCTTTACAAAGGCGCCCTGCAGTTTAAAATACATGTCAAGATAACTATGAACAACAACAACAAACAACATCAAAAATACAAAATACAAAATATCTAACATCAGAAACAATTAACACCAAAATATAGAGTGGGAAGTGACAATTTAAACATACATAGCATTGTAAATCAAAGGAATATCATTTCGCTCTTTATCAATTCGTATGAAAGGCTTTGCATAATTTTTTAAAAACTAACAAGGAGGTACAAACTTGTAAATTTGAAGGAAGTGCATTAAATAATTTGGGTCCGACATATGCGAAAGATTTTCTTTTATGTTCAATTCTAGCTTTGGGAAGCTGAAGGGGGCATCGTAAAGAATACCGTGTCCTGTATTTCACGGGCCGTTTACATACTAAAGGTTTTAAATAATTTGGAACTAAATCATTCATTATTTTATATACAAGAACACAATACTGATATTTTATACGCTGATCTACTGATTGCCACTTCAGTGACTGCAACAAAGAAATTTGTGATGTATTATAATCTTTTTTCAAAAGCATTCTGGCATATTTATTTTGAAGTTTTTGTATCTTATCTAAATGTATTTTTGCACTGCTTCCCCAAGATGTAATACAGTAATCAATGTAAGGTAAAACCATAGAAAAGTACAGCTTCTTCATAATATCAAAGGACAGTAAGTGCTTAATCCGCCTTACACAACCTATTGCCCGAGATATTTTACAAACGATATTAGTAATATGTTCGCACCAAGTCAAGCCCGGATCGAGCATGACACCTAAGTATTTAATCTTTTTTACATTTTCTAATTGTATGTTCCTGAATTTCACTGACAAATGAGCACCCCTCAACTTTTTCTTTTGACCAAATACCATGGCTTTTGTTTTTTGCGGGTGTAAATGCATATTATTTAAGTCTAGCCATTTACTTATTGAATCAAAATCATCTTGCAAATACTTTTGTACCTCCTTAATTGATTCACCGTGATTAAAAATGGCGGTATCATCAGCATAAAGAGACATTTTAGAATGTACATGCAATTTCAAATTACACATGTCATTAATAAAAATACAAAATATCAATGGACCCAGTATAGATCCTTGTGGGACACCTGATTTTATCTTCAAAAATTCACTGCGACAATTGTTAATCATTACAAATTGCCTTCTGTCTGTTAAATACGATTCCATCCAGTTGTATTCATTGCCAGTAATACCATAGTACTTAAGTTTTGCAAGTATAAAATTGTGAGGAATAACATCAAAAGCTTTGCGTAAGTCCAAGAAAATACCACCAGTAACATGTTTTCGGTCCATTTTATCATACAAAAAGTCTGTAATCTCAGTTAGACAAGTGGCAGTAGAATAAGACGGTCTGAAGCCAGACTGACAATTTGCAAGTAGATCATTGACATTTAAGTACTTATACAATTGATCATGTATTGCTCTCTCTAGTATTTTGGACAGGACTGGAAGCACAGAAATTGGTCTATAATTGTCAATATCAAATGATCCTCCCTTATGTACAGGAGTAATTCTTGCTGTTTTAAAATCTTCTGGAATAACACTAGTTTGTAAAGTTGCATTAAATAAATGGGTTAAAGGGCCAGCTATACTCTCTGCTGCCAGCTTAAGAAACTTAGGGTGAATGCCATCTACTCCGACCGCTTTCGAACAATCAATATGTAATAGTTCTTTCAAAACATACTCCTTTTTTATTGCATAAAATTTAAATTCACAATCTGGAATAAACAGAGTTTGTAAATTGTTTAATAAATCTTTCGAGAAATTACCCGAAGCGGCTTGCAACCTTGAGCCGACTTCATTAAAGGCTTTGTTTAGAACGTGAGCTATTTCATTGTTAGGTATTTGATTATTGTCAATTGTTAATTTAACATCATGACTCGTGGTTTTATTTTTCTTAGGTATAAGCTTCGATAAAATGTTCCAGTTCTTTTTTATGTCATTTTCGCAGTCCTTAAATTTGTCCTGATAATACTTCTTTTTCAAATTTTTAATCAAGTTATTAGCTCTGTTACGGGAAAACTGAAATTTATTCCACCAATAAATTAATCTTGTTTTTCTAAATTGCTTTCGATAATAATCCCTTTCGCGTGCTAACACCAAAAAATCATCATTTATCCAAGGTACCCCTCTTTGTTTTTGCCGCACTGATATCACGGGGGCATGCCTGTCACAAATGTCCAGGAGTGTGTTTTTAAAGTAGTGCCACAATTTTTCAACGTCAGTCCCACAGGAATAAAACTCATGCCAATCAACTTTCCTTACATCATCTTTAAATTTCTCACTGTCAAAGTACTTGAATGAACGACATTTAGTTATTTTCGGAGAAAGGGATTGATGTTTCCCTTTAATTGCAGTAAAAATCACAGAGTGATCACTAAGTCCAGCTGACTGCACTCCTGACTTAATAATATTGTCAACAAGTGCATCAGAAATACATACCAAATCGATTACTGACTGGCTATGTGGTGAAATTCTAGTGGGTTCAGATATAACCTGTGTCATTTGCATTGTAGTAAGGAGACTGGAAACTTTTCTAGAAAGATTATTTATGGTTTGCATATTACAGTTAAAATCACCAAGAAGGATGACGTTGTTTGTAACTGTATACAATTTCTCAAGATTACTTTCAAGACTGTCAAAAAAATCTAAATGATTATCCGGTTTTCTATACAATATACCAATAAATAATGAGCTACTATTGCTACGTTGCAACTCCAACCAAATTATTTCTAAGGCAACAGATTCAAGATCCAATCTCCTTATATACGATAAATTTTCTGATATAAAACATCCCACTCCACCTCCATGAGTACATCTATCCTTCCTCTCAAACTTATAACCTTTAACAGAAATCAAGCTATCAGAATGTTCTTTTGTTAACCATGTTTCTGACACTCCTAGTAGATCATAAGGGTTATTATTCAGCCAACATTGTAAATCAGCAACTTTATTAACAATGCTTCTGACATTAAGATGAGCTAATTTTATACCTTTAATATCTTTTAGAGCAAAATCATTAGTTTCGGTTGACATATCATCATGTGCGTCGACAGAAATAGTATTACAGTTATACACGACTTCAGTAGATAGATCAGGATCATTCCAAAAAGGTAATACACTTTGGAGAATACATTTCGGGCACTGCCAATTTTCAAACAGTTCATCTGAATCATAGGTCTCTCTTGAGACCCCGCCACAAACTATATGCACCCACTGTGAACATACAGTGCATAACAAAGCCTTTTGATTTATTTTAACAGATTTATTACAAATTGAACATGGGTATTTAATCATTAAATCTTATGTTGAAATTAGGTTGAGATTTTACTTCCTCCACTCTAAGCAATTTATATACATTAATCATTTTAATTATCAAATATATATACATGAAAAACCCGAATATGTGCAAAATAGCAACAGCAACAATAACAATAAAATGTAAGTTGTCACACTTCAAAACAAGTGAAAAGTATTACGTGTAAGTAATGAATGTAATTTTATACAAATATTCAATAGAATAAGAACCAAGTTCTAGTGATTAACGTTATTAAAAACAAATCGTATATTTAATAGTGCAATTTAAAGCAAATAGTAAACAGGAATTCGCCTGTGTGCTCAAGCAGACCAAGTATTACAGTTCAGTGAATTTGATTGATATTGTTGTCTCATTCCTTCAATTGGTCAAGTTTTCCGAGGTCCTTTACACTTGAAAGAGCAACTCTTTTCCCACTCTTATTCATCGCTGTTACTCTTCCGTCTTGAGTCCAGACTTTGTGGACTTGCGGGAGGTTTCCCTTCTTTACTTGCCAGAACAGCTGAGATCGCTTCCGTGTTAGATTTTCATTGATGTAAATTGAAAGGCCTTTCAGCTTAGCCCTAGATGCGTATACAGCCTCTCTTGCCCTGTAGTTGGAAAATTTGATGATGACATTCCGGGGCTTACGACTACGAGGATCCTTCTGCTTGTTCTCAAGCGCAGCATGACTGGAAAGGCGGTGAGAACGATCGATGTCCTCTTGTTTCACTGTAACACCCAGATTCCTCTGGCACACCTCTATGATCTTGGCATCAGTATCTTCGTTTGCAGATTCAGCAATACCACTGAAAATCAGGCAATTGCGGCGTGAATACTGCTCCGCCTCATCAGCTGCAGCTTCTAGCGACTCGACTCTGTTTTTTAGACGACCGACTTCCTCCAGAAGATTTGCATTCTCGAATAAGATGGACTCAACATGATCGGAAACTGCTGATTCAATTTCCTTCACAAGAACATATTTTATGGAGCTGACTAGGTTCTTTACGAACGATTCTTCTAGAAGAATAACTTGCAGAGCTTTTTTGATAGCCACCTCCAACCCTTCTTCGACGCCTGGTACCTCACACGCAGCAGACCCTTCTTCGCCTCCGTCATCACTGAATCGAGAGTTTGTTGACCTCGTCGGGGATCGGGAACGCGCACTATAGTGGAGCGGTTATGTGACAAAAAATGGCCAAGATGCTCGGATCTGGCAGAAAGTGTGAAATTTGGCATACAGGGGTATTTTTGGGCGCTGATTTCAAAAATTGCCGGCCCCAAGCGATTTGACCATCGGGTCGGCCGCCATTTTGAAATCCAAGATGGCCGCCATGAAATATCATTAAATGTCAATTTCTTGAGTTTTACATGGCATGTGACACTGAAATTTGGCATATAGGGGTATTTTGAGGCACTGATTTCAAATATTGCCGCCCATCAGCAATTTGACCATTTGGTCGGCGGCAAAATGGCCGCCATCTTGAAATCCAAGATGGCCGCCATGATATATTATTGCAATCATTTTCTCGAGTTTTATATGAACTGCAGTATTGAAATTTGGCATATAGGCTTAATTTGGGGTGCTGATTTCAAATATTGCCGGCCCCAAGTGATTTGACCATCGGGTCGGCCGCCATTTTGAAATCCAAGATGGCCGCCATTTTGAAATCATTAATGTCATTTTCATGAGTTTTACATGACGTGTGACACTGAAATTTGGTATGTTGGGGTATATTTAGGCACTGATTTCAAATATTGCCGGCCCCCAGGAATTTGACCACTTGGTCAGTGGCTAAATGGCCGCCATTTTGAAATCCAAGATGGCCGCCATGAAAAATCATTAAATGTCATTTTCTTGAGTTTTACATATGTGACACTGAAATTTGGCATATAGGCTTAATTCGGGGTGCTGATTTCAAATATTGCCGGCCTCAAGCGATTTGACCATCGGGTCAGCCGCCATTTGAAATCCAAGATGGCCGCCATGAAAAATCATTGAACTCATTTTCTTGAATTTTACATATGTACCCCTGAAATTTGTAGTATATCGGTATCTGGGTGAGTTCATTTAAAACATTGCTGGCTCCAAGCAATCTGACAATTGGTCGGCGGAAAAATGGCTCACATCTTGAATTCGAAGCTGGCTGCCTTAGAAATCAGTATTGCAATTATTTTGTTGAGTTTTATATGATCTGCGGTATTGCATTTTGACATATAGAAGTAGTGTGGGGAGCTTATTTCAAATATTGCTGGCCCTCAGCGATCTGATCCCCTAAGTCAGGGTTATACGGGCCAAAGATATTCATTCGAGCCAATTAACCCATTTAATTCTCAATTTTTTATTTTGATATTGCTGATTGACAAAAATGAATGAATATGATTGATAATCAAACACTGATTTTAGGGAGGGTAACTTTACTGAACTTCCTTTTTTCAAATTGGGAAGATATATCACCACTTTGGAACTATTTTTATACTGGCGGGAGAAGTATTGTCATTTTGCTGTCTCAAGTGATGAATTTGATCCTGTCAGGTGTAGTCTTCATAAATGCTGATTTATTTTTAAAATGAGCTGGTCGAGGTACCCTTTTCTGGTCAGATATGGAATGTCAGACATATATCCTATCCACTGGACAGGTAGTAAACATTCAATTCTCGAATTTCATCCTAATTTTTTTAGAGCGTCTCTTTAACACACGAGTCTATGGGAAATATTTTAGGCCCGTGATACCTCAGCTGCAAAATGGCAGCCATCTTGAAATCCAAGATGGCTGCCATAAAAAAAATCTAGTATCATAATTATAACGTAGGTATTATTTTGAAATCTTGGGGTATTGAAATTTCCCCCCAGTAATCTGTCCAATATATATGCTGCAAAATGGCCACCATCTTGAAATCTAGAGAGGATCGACTGTCATGAAAATTCATTAAAATAATTTTCTTGAGTTTTAAATAATTTGAGGCACTGCATTTTAGACATACAGGCAGGTTTTGGCCTGCTGGTTTTAGAATATTGCTGCCCCAGTGATTGATCCACCGGGTCAGCTGAAAATGACCGCCACTTTGACATCTAAGATGGCTACTACGAAATATCTTTCAAATTTTTTTTCCTGAATTCTACATAACCTGTGACACTGTAAATTTGTAATTATGAAGCAAAAACTTGTATTGTATGTTAATTTCAAATATGGATAGATAATGAACATATAACACATAACACACTTTATCTGCCATTTTAAATTCCAATATGACCCATCATGACACAAAGGACATGATTACCTAGCTTAGTTCTAAATATTGATTATTGTGGGGGAAAATAAGTACAATATGATAGCACGAATCAAAATTCATGTATGGTATAACTGATGGTAATCCATTTATTGTTGCTATCAATCATTTATATGCTAGGCGGTTGACAGTGAATCTTACAGATCTCCAGGAATTACTTTGGAACGATTCAATTGATAACCATTGTGTGTTCGACAATCTGACAATGGGAGCATGTTCGCCTCACAATCGGGAGATCAAGCTCCGACAGCATCAGACCAAAAGATGTTAAAAGAGGGGAGTTGCTTCTACCCTGTTTGGCGGTCAACGAATTAAAGGGGAAGTTCACCCTGACAAAAAGTTTATTGAAACAATAACATAATAAATAATGAAAACAATATTGAAGGTTTGAGGAAATTCCATCAAATATTTAAAAAGCTATTGGAATTTCATTTAGTGTATGTGTGACGTCAGATGCAAGCAGTTCCCCCATGTTTCTTATAGTACAAAACTCAATGAAATGTAGCCTCCTCAAAAAAATGAAAATGTTTTTTATTGAACCCTCTGTATATCAACAAACTAATGATTTCACACCCGCTCCAGAAAGAAAAAAATTACCCATGATAAACCATTTATGCATTTTGTATCACACAACATAATGGGGCAGCTGCTCGTACAGTATATAACGTCACAAATCAAAAACTTAAAATTCTTATATCTTAGATGGATTTACCAATATCTTTTTTGTATCATATTTTCTTGTGTTTTTACAACAAACTTTTCTCCGAGGTGAACTTCCCTTTTTAAGGGATAGAGCAACGTCCGACGTGGCGCTGCTAAGTTGCTGCCGGGATCACGATCTACAGGGTATGGGCAAAATAAATTTTTGGAGCATTTCTGTTACTGAATTCTATTTTGAACAATAAAATATGTATTATTATCATTCATCATTAATATTAATTCATCATCATCATCATCATACCACTATATAACCATCAGTACTTCAAGTCTGGAGCAGTTATCTTCATGTTGATTTGTAATAAAATATCACAATTAGTGGAGCAATATTCTGAAACCAGCAGGCCAAAAACCTGCCTGTATGTCTAAAATGCAGTGCCTCAAATTATTTAAAACCAAGAAAATTATTTTAATGAATTTTCATGACAGTCGATCCTCTCTAGATTTCAAGATGGTGGCCATTTTGCAGCATATCTATTGGACAGATTACTGGGGGCAATTTCAATATCCCTAGATGCCAAATGTTGAAATAATACATTACGTGATACTAGATAAATTGATTTTTTTTAATGATCTTTTTTAATGGCAGCCATCTTGGATTTCAAAATGGCAACCAAACAGGGGTCTGACAATAATCAGTGCCTAAATATATGCCTATATGACAACTTTCAGGGCCAGAGTTCATGTAAAACTCAAGACAATTATCATTGCTTTTAATTCATGGCGGTCATTTTGCCGAAACCGGGTGGTTACATTGCTGGTGGCTGGCAAAAATCAGTGCCACGTACTTCTGTATGCCAAAGTTTGGTGTCATATATAATGTAAAATCCAAGAAAATTATTTTGATATGGTTTTTCATGGCAGCCATCTTGCCGCTGAACTGATGGTCAGAGCACTTGTGGCTGGCAATATTTGAAATCAGCAACCAAAAATAGGTACTCTATTTGCCAAAGTTCAGAGCACATGTAAAATTCAAGAAAATTATTTTTAGTG
Organism: Lytechinus pictus; assembly: GCF_037042905.1. Taxonomy (NCBI): domain Eukaryota; kingdom Metazoa; phylum Echinodermata; class Echinoidea; order Temnopleuroida; family Toxopneustidae; genus Lytechinus; species Lytechinus pictus. Next base: position 89,949 of record NC_087263.1, read on the forward strand.
ATTTTCATGGCGGCCATCTTAGATTTCAAGATGGCGGCTGACCTGGTGGTAAGACTATTTGAAATAAGTGCCCTAAACTACACCTACACTGTATATGCTAAATTTAAATACCATAGCTCATACAAAACTAGAGAAAATTATTGCAACGATATTTCATGGTGGCCATCTTGGAATTTAAGATGGCAGCCGTTTTGCCGCTGACCTTAAGGTCAAATTGCTGGGGGCCGGCAATATTTGAAATCAGTGCCTCAAAATACCCCTATAGGCCAAATTTTTGTGTCACATATCATGTAAAACTCAAGAAAATGACATTTAATGATTTTCATGGTGGCCATCTTGGATTTCAAAATGGCGGCCATTTAGACGCCAACCAAATGGTCAAATTGCTGGGGGCCGGCAATATTTGAAAGCAGTGCCTAAAAATACCCCTGTATGCCAAATTTCAGTGTCACACGTCATGTAAAACTCAAGAAAATGACATTAATGAATTTCTCATGGCGGCCATCTTGGATTTCAAAATGGCGGCCGACCCGATGGTCAAATCACTTGGGGCCGGCAATATTTGAAATCAGCACCCCGAATTAAGCCCATATGCCAAATTTCAGTGTCACATATCATGTAAAACTCAAGAAAATGACATTTAGTGATTTTTCATGGCGGCCATCTTGGATTTCAAAATGGCGGCCATTTAGCCACCGACCAAATGGTCAAATTGCTGGGGGCGGCAATATTTGAAATCAGTGCCTAAAAATACCCCAACATACCGAATTTCAGTGTCACACGTCATGTAAAACTCAAGAAAGTGACATTAATAATTTCTCAGGGCGGCCATCTTGGATTTCAAAATGGCGGCCGAACCGATGGTCAAAATACTTGGGGCCGGCAATATTTGAAATCAGCACCCCAAATTAAGCCTATATGCCAAATTTCAATACCGCAGTTCATATAAAACTCGATAAAATGATTGCAATAATATATCATGGCGGCCATCTTGGATTTCAAGATGGCGGCCATTTTGCCGCCGACCAAATGGTCAAATTGCTGATGGGCGGCAATATTTGAAATCAGTGCCTCAAAATACCCCTATATGCCAAATTTCAGTGTCACATGTCATGTAAAACTCAAGAAATTGACATTTAATGATTTATCATGGCGGCCATCTTGGATTTCAAAATGGCGGCCGACCCGATGGTCAAATCGCTTGGGGCCGGCAATTTTTGAAATCAGCGCCCAAAAATACCCCTGTATGCCAAATTTCACACTTTCTGCCAGATTCGAGCATCTTTTTCACATATCTACTGGACTACTAGATCTTTGCTCATGATGCTTGCGCGTTGGCGAGGCTTGCATAGCTCCGACAGGCTTGGCATCATGGTTTCGCCCCGGGCCGCTCGGGCCTTTTGTAGCAGCAACCTCGTTGTACCCCTTCGCAGTTGATTTGCTTTTCATTGTGAGTTTCTCGATCAGGAGACGTTAATTTGAAACAATAAAATCAGTATAATGAAATAGTCATACCTTGCTCCAAAGGGTCCAGCGTAGTCAGCAGTATTAGTAGACTGATGTGGATTATTCCATAAAGTATGGTCCAAAGTGCAAAAGGTTACATTTTGCCAAAATATTGAGCACAACAGTCTAAATTCCTGGAGGAATGAGATAACAAAATTTCAGAATTTATGACAAATGAAATTAACTGCCCAATTTATACATAACAATGTGAAAGCAGAGAAAACAAAATATATTAATCGACAAATAAAACAGACTTTGTAAAAGATTACCGTTTTCCCCTGAACAGAAAAGCAATAATCTCTTTTGCACATGAATGTACAACAACAAAAGATGAATAAAACATTACTTTAAAAGTTAATTAGAGAAGTGTTATTTTGCCTAAACTTTTTTTAAACACACGAGTGCACACCTAGTTACCTCTTTTGATATTAGTCAGAGTAATCAATATTAGTAAAAGAGCGCCATCTCTCGTTGATTTCCTGAGCGCATTAAAGAGGAAGTTCATCAAGGGGGGAGTTTCATGAAAGGACTTGTCGGACGTTTTATCCTTCAAGTCCCATTTTATCCGACAATTACCATAGGAACAGTGCCTATCAGCCAATCAAAATCATGGAAAGATGTCAGATCTGACAACTTGTCGGATGAAAGTATTGATGAAACGCTCCCCTGAAGAAAACTTTGTTGCAAAAATAGCAGAAAAAATATTTAAAAATATTGGTGAAGGTTTGAGGAAAATCCGTTAAAGAGTAAGAAAGTTATTAGAATTCAAAGTTTTGGATTTGTGACGTCATAAACGAGCAGCTGCCCCATGTGTTATGTAATATAAAATGCATGAATTTCAAATTTTGTATGGTTCCTGATGTCTTAATTTTGTTTTCTATTCATGATCGGGTGTAAAATGATTTGTCTATTGATATACAAAAGGTACAGTGAAAACCATTTTCAATTTTCTGAGAAAATGACATTTCATTGATTTTTTACCATTCGCTATGCTCGCATATGATGTCACAAATCAAATAATTGACATTCTAATAACTTTTTAATTATTTGATGAATTTTTCTCAAACCTTCGGCAATATTTTTCATTATTTTTTCTGCTATTTTTACAATAAACTTTTTGTCAGGGTAAACTTCCCCTTTAACGACGAAGGTTGCTGCTTTTGTTGTGAGGCAACAAAATAAAAGATCGAATATACTAAGAAGATCAGGAAAAGGTTAGGGAAATAAAAGACAGAGAACAGGAAAAAAAGTTTGAGGGAGGAAAACCCAAATTAATGAACAAGTAAAAAATTGCATTCAATATGAAAATAAGTTTTATTACAGTCTCGAATACATCAGTATAACAAAGTGAAAACACCGTGGATTATTGGGAGGAAAACAGAGGGGAAAGAAAGAAAAGGGGAAGGGAAGAAGAAAGAGAGGGAGGAAACAATTATTCATAAAAATGTGATTATTAGTGAATGAAAGGGACATTGAAAAGCGCCTGCGTGTCCATGTAGAAAACACGGTGAAGTATCATGCTAGAATGTATACATAGCAGGCAAACAATATTGTTAAGTTTGGTTAACTGCTTCATCGAAGGAGGAAATCATTCAAAAGCAGGGAAATGAAATAGAAACATAATAAAAGCCGCCAATTGATATTTCATTTTTTTTTTCATCTAGGCACTAGCGTACATACGGGGGGGGGAGTCCCGACGAGCCACAACCCATGCAAAGGACGTATCCTGCCCCCCCTGACGAGCTTGAAAGACCTGTTTTGCCCCCCTGACGAGCTTGAAGACCTTTATTGCCCCCGCCCCCCTGTGGAAAATCCTAGGTACGCCACTGCATTTAGGCATATAAGTATTGGCAAAAAAAAACACCAAAACATCAGCACAATTACTTAATCATGTTAGGAAGAAATCATTTTGATTAAGTTTAATTATTAGATAGGACAGGGAACTAATCATGTAATGGGAATGGACAATGGCCGAATTAGGCCTCAAGGTAATTCACAAAGATAATTAATTTTAAGCCGAAAATGTTTCTTCACATATACCAGGTTTTCTTATAATTATTATCACTGGCGTACCCAGGGGGGCACAGCCGACCCGGGGGAGTCCCCCGTAGATAGGTGAAAGTTTGTACTGGACAAACAGTAAGAAATATATGAATTTCTATCGATTTTAAAATATCTGTAATTATTATGAAACTTCAAGTTAAATTTGGGTCACATTTGTGATGATGAGAGGCAAGGACTTCTTTTCCATTCCAAAACATAAAATGGCTGTTATGTCAATTTCTTCAAATTAGGCCTATATTCGTGAGTACACACATAAATACACAAAAAAAAACATGTGCTACCTACTAAAACCGTGTTCCATTGGAATAGGCACAGTGTCCTTCTTGGAGAATGACACGAATCCATGAAAATAATGTAGGATGGGGGGGTCGGGTGTCCGGACACTTTATATTATTGAGGCCTTCTTTTTTGTCTTTGGATTACACACAAAATATAAATTCAACAATTGTAATCATTTTCTTGTTTGTTCTTTATAATATTTCTTAACATTTTGTACTAAAAATTGATAAAATTCGCTTGTAATTTTTTCCAAATGACTTTCTAAAATTGATCGTCCGGACACACAACCTGTCCGGACCCACAACAACTGGGTATACATTATACGGTCCATGTGAAAGTTATCCCTACCACTTGTCATAATGTCATATACCGTATATTAAAATACTATCAATAAAAAGTTATAAAAGAATAATTATTAAAAAAATTACATGTCGGCCTATACGAGGGGTTTCCTTTTACTCTTATTTGTCCTTTAATTCGAGCCCACCCTCAAACATAAACCTGTAATTACAAGTAACCTTCATAATCCCTTTTATATTTCTCGTATTATCAGGGTTTTTCTTATATATATATATATTCTTCGTCATTCGGTCTATACGTGGCGTGGCCTGTATGACTCATACTATTTACCATCTTTTTTAAGACGCGACGGGACTCAAGAATGACTGGAATACGTAGCCAATACCGGCCATAAACAAGATCACAATTGATATAAGCTATTTCGTGATTGGCTGGTGTTTTATCACGTGATTCCTTCCAAAACAGGCGCGCCATTTTGACGTGCTTTTTTCCGCATGTGCTGATATCTCGTTGTGTTGTGTGTGTCGATATCGCGAGTACCGGTACGAGTAGTACGGTATATGCAAGCAAGCGCAAGCGAAGTATACTATACTGTATACGACGCGCGCATGTTGTTGTTATTTATGATTTGTTTGCCACACGCCATCACCATTGCATCGATTGAGACGGGAATTGACAACTAATTCATCAAAATCTAACGGTTTTTCTCGACGGAAGATGTCGTTAGCTACACCAATGAATTCCTTATTTCATCAAGGTGTTCACGGATCGCCTACACAACGCCTAGATTTTGGCGATGCTCTCGGTTCCGAAGGCGAAAGTGACGCTAGTTTTGCAGCTTATTCTGATTTCAACGATTTGCAAGAAGAGAGGATCGACCACAGTCCCATTTCAAGTTCATTTTCTGATGATCGTGATGACTCATTAAATCTCACGGCAGAATGGGATCCCGCCTTGGCAACTCCAAAAAGTAGCCCATCAAAACGGCCCGTGCAACGAAGACCAGTTTCAAGACTTCATGGTGGCGAAAATTCAGTTGCATCTCCCCTTTTTCGAAGGCCAAGCGACTCAAGTTGCAGTCCCTCTCCAATGTTAATATGCGGAAGTAGCCCCGCCTCCTCCGCAGGGGGAAGCGACTCTGTCGGTTCTCCACCCCCACACAAGCGGCTTCGTAACTTGAGACTTTTCGATTCACCACACACGCCCAAATCATTAATTCAAAAGGCAAATGCGAGTGCCAGACGAAATAAACTTCTTGCCAGTAGACTCTTCAGTGAGAAACCCGCTGCTGTACGTGAACATGGTGATGATGGTACTCTTGCAAGGCCGCACACGGCTCCAAACATGAGAAGTATGCAGAGAAGGAGCACAAGAATTTCTAAGACGAGACAGCAGAATGTAGCAAATGTCAACCCTTTCACGCCATCAGCTATGTTGCAAAACGCAACCAAGAAAAGGCTTCGACAGGAAAGGTAAATTTTAGGGATTCTAAATGTCTTACTTGGTTTAACCTGAAGTATTTTTTTCTTTTATTTTCATCTTGTCTCTTTAGTTTAGTTTAGTCCTGATTCATGTTTTATTTGGTTCCCCATTATTAAAATGAATCATGGACTGGTTGTTGATTCATCACGTCATATTTATTGACCATTTTTTGCCATTTATTCTGAGTCGCAGTCCTAGGGAATTTTTAATTTTCGGGAGATATAGTATAAGCCTATATTACTACAGTCCTGATAGTAACTGAATGAATCTACCAACAACAACATTACCTGAATCTCCAACATGTCATTGGCAAGCTATTATTATTTAACATTTGTTACGAATGAGGATTTTTCAGGGCTCTTTTGAGCATTCGGGGGTCAACTCAATTAGGGCCTACTCAAAACCCCTGACTTAGCCCCTGTGTACTTTTTCTCTTCACAGCCTACCAATCTGTGACTAGTAGACATACATGTATGGTAGTGGATGGTATTACTGAACACTTCATGAATTCAATCATATCAAAAACATTATTCTCATAAAATTCACCAAACTTTAACCATAAATACACAATTACCTACAAAATTTAAATATGTAAAAAAAATTGACGAAATCGTTTTTCCTTTTGACGATATTAGCTTCCAATCGGACCCCTCTCCGCATGCGAAATATTTTGGTCACTTGAAAAAGGTATCGTATTACCGAACGTGTGTTTTCTATGGGAAAAGTTGAGAAAACAACAAAATCACTGATGAGCTATTTTGACCATGATATTTTATTATTTTTAGAATATTAAGACTTTGAAAATGTGTTTTTGACCATTTTTCATCATCTTTCTATTCAAGTTCCCTTTGGAAGGATGTTGCAAAGAATTGAGCGTATGAAATTATTTTCTGACGCATACGATGCGCGCGTTCGGTAATACAAGGCCGGTCGGTAATACGATCACTCACTATACATGTAGGCTGAAAAATCTATTTTTCAAAATTTTATGGAGGGAGGGGGATGCCCCAAAGGCAGCCACACAAAGTGTCCGAGGAGGATTCCCTGACCAAAATAGACTGATTATTCGGTCAAGCTGCATAACCTCGCCTTGTATCACTTGTTCACTGCTACCATCCTGCCTGTGGAGAATCTACAGGTAGGGCTATGGCATGCCACTGCTGTATTGAGCTCACACTTTAAAAATCAGTAAAATATCACTTTTGGGACCAAAGTTATTGATTTCCATACAGTCGCAACTCAATTTTCATAAGTAATTTAGAATAATTTTTGTATTGACCAAAAGCACTCAAAAGCTTGAATTTTGGGCATATTTTTGTGTACGCCCTCTACTGGTGGAAAGTAATTTGGCAAGAAAATTTTCATATTTCAAGCTCTATCCTTAATAAAGAAAAAATAATTTAAATAATCAAATTTACTTAAGAGCCAAGTTATATAATGAAAAGCTGTAATGGAAACTGACAGTGTAAAAAAAATAAAGCATTTGTCAAAAAGAAAAAGAGAAAATAATCCAAACATTGTCAACCTTATTTTGCCACACATAGAGATGTAACTGAGAACAAGGTTATATCATAACCTTGTTGTTCATTGAATGAGTGCCTTGTATAGAGTAGGGGATGAGTGATAGAAGCATTTGATCTGATCTTTAATTTAAGAGTTACAATTAGACTTTGACCTTGAATGAGCAACAGTTGGCCATTCAGTGCATTCATTGTTTACACAGTTCATCATATAGCAATAATTGCAATCCAAATTTCAAATGCAGGGAAATCTAAATCCAGGCCTGCCACATCTCAAAGTCCTTAACCTTAAAAAAAGGGTGACGATGATTCAGAAACATACTTGCACAGTTTAAATCTAGATCAGATAAGATCGAGGTCCCTGAATGATTGTCCTTGTAAAGGTCATACAATGTTGGACATGTAGCAGACTGGTTCAGACAGGAGCATTCAGGTGATTTGTTTGCAAAACCTGAAGCTGACGGTTGAATTTTAAAAGCTACTGAGTTTAAGAACTTTTTTTTTACATTTACATGTACTATAATTAGCCTGTTCTGTTTTACACTTTTTTTTAAATCTCAACGCAAAGATTTACAGTCAGTTATAGATAGGGGGGTTTCTAATCGGCTGGTTTATAGTCTTCAAACAAAATACACATTCACAGAATTATGTTGACATGATGAATTATGATGCCTTTGCCTCTTGAAGGCTTAGGCTTGTGTATTTGAGGCCCTTTGTCACAATACACCAAAGAGACCTACTTATGTTGAGAATCAACCAGAGTATTGACCTTATGAGAATGGAAGTTTTCAGTGAGCAAACTATTCTCTTTCAGTCAAGTCATAAAGTAAGTTTTATGACTGTAGTTTGACTACAAATCTGGTCACAATTCACAATAGAAAAATAGTCTTTTGAAAGGGATTTTGATACATGAGCTTTCCCACCATTATTATTCCACCCCTGCTCCTGCATTGAATCAAGATAAATTAAGGTAGAATGGAGTTCAAGAAAGATTTTTGTTTTAAATGCTTGATGTTTAATTACTGGTACCATCCCAATATACTTTGGAATTTACTAGTTGTCTCTTTATCAACACCTTTTCATGTCCTTCGGTACAATTATAATGAATAAAAACACCATGGAAAATGATACTTCTCTATGACTTCCACTTCATTTTTTGTATTGAGCATCTTTAATCTAGGAAAAAAATAAGCTTGATGCTGAAATCATGTCTATCTACATGTATGGAGGTATTACTGAGCGATCTATCATGCATGTGTCAATTACACCAGGCTATGTGAACCAATTTATTGATTTTAATTTACACAAATCACTTGAATATGTCATTATAATTAGATTTAACCTCTAAATCTATACTAAAATGCACAAGTGCTTTTCTCAATAACAATCCCCTGGCAAAACTGTGTAGCATTAACTGCATGCACATCAAACAGTCTAACCTAATTGGGATTTCTAAAGTTATTTACTTGTAAATCCTATTTTCAATCTTTTATTGTCAGTTTCTTGGCTAAAGAAAACTGAGACATGAATGGCCTTTTTTAGTTAGATTAAAAGAAGTCTCAAAGGTTATCTTAGACTTCAAATGAGTTCATTTGAAGGCACCCCTGTTTTTGTTATATTCTTTAGAGGTGGCATAAAGGGGTTTTCATGTCTTTCTCACTTTGAACACTGACTAATCCCCCTATTGAAACTCCTATTGATATTTGAAAGGCTACTGTCTTTTGTTTGGTTAATTGGTGTCTATTGAGATAACCTTTGAACTTTGACTATGTAACTAGTTCCCAGGATCTTGTTTAGATTCAAAATTTTTACTGGTACATTTTGATTATTTATTTGTTCTCTTTTGAGTTGTATCTCCAAGGATTATACACTTGTAATTCAATTTTTCAGCTGAAACTTGTCTTGTACATTATAGTCTTTTTCTACCGTGTCTTTCTGACTTTTTTCTGGCTCAAAGTTGTGGGATACTCTTTTTTTTTTATCAGCACCCCTTACTATTGATTATCATTTTATTATAAAAAATGAATACAGGCAGAATTGCAGCATTATCCTAAACTTAAAGGAGAATGAAACTCTTGGAGCAAGTTAGCTTTTGTGAAAGCAGAAAAATCAAAGAATAAGATCAACAAAAGTTTGAGTAAAATAGGACTAGCAATAAAAGAGTTATGAGCATTTGAATGTCGAGATCACTAATGCTATGGAGATTCTCCCATTGGCAATGCGACCAAGATCTGTGATGTCACACACGTAAAACTCTCCCATTTGGACACTGAAAATATACCCCAAAACATCTCTTTTTGCTCATTATAATCATATGACAAACGATTCATCAATGATATACATGTAATGTTGTGAAACCTCTGTACTTGTCATCTCATAAAGAGAACACCTCACCTTGTGATAGACTCTATAAAAGTGAGAATATAAGTGAAATAAGTACTAAAGTAATGAGGGAGTTGTACGTGTGTGACATCACAGATCTTGGTCGCATTGCCGATAGGAGGATCTACATGTCACTAGTGATCTCAATATTCAAATGCTCATAACTTTAATATTATTCATTCAATCTTCCTAAAACTTTCAGCAATATGTTTCTTTGATTTTTCTCTTTGATATGGATTCAGCTGGTTTCAAGGGTTTCATTCTCCTTTAAGTTACCAGGTCACCAGGGTTCCATAACACAACTTTAGGTTAGCAATTAATCGTACGCTTGATTTTCACAATTGATTGTACATTGTAGTCAATGGAATCAATCGAAGTAAAATGTTCTACGATCATTGCTAAGCTTTGTGTTACGGGCCCCAGATTAGTGTTGTATAGTGTGTTTAAACTGTTCATGCAACCATGCATTTTAAACTCGCCCCAAAGAAAGGTGGTTACGATTTTCACATTTTAAAGATAACTCAGTTGAACAGAGAGATATAATATTGGTTTTATTTTAAAGGCCCAGACCGAAGCTAAAAATGAAATTGATAGATGGGACATATAGTACAACATGTAAGTTTTATGCATATTGACAGCTGAGTATTTTGTTTTTTTAAAGAAAAGCTCAAATTTAATAGGTTTTAATACTTTATCAAGCTTCATAATGTCCTGGATTATGTGACGTCAGATTGTGAGGAGGATTGTACGTATAAAGGATAGATATTTTTCCATATTTTTTCTTTTAATGTGCAGAGTAAAAGGGTACTGATAATTATTCAGTGCTCGAATGGATTTTAACCTTCAACTCCTTACAAGGGTGGTCTTTTTACAAATTTCTTAGTTAACTTTGACTCTTATTGGGACCTACATGTAAATTACCATCTCAGGAAAAGTTGTTACACCTTATCTGAATTGGAAAGCTGGGCCAAATAATTGGGATATATGTGTCAAAAACTAGTCCAAATCAGCAGATTTCAGACTTGGGTACAACGTTGCTTGGGTATATCATATTCTTTCCTTGTATATGTTTTCAGTCATCTGAAAGGGAATTTCATAGGCTATATGGTAATGAATACATGTATAGGCAAAAGAGAGCAAAATATGGATGTTTGAATTGAAATAAAATATATTGGATGAACTAAGTCCTAAAAAGTCAAATATTTTCTCTTATAAGATGTACATGTACCGGTAAGCAGTTCACCCTACCTCAGTTTTTAATGCCATTTTTGGAATCCCCTGGAAATTACCTTTACAAACCAAATCACTCATGTAACTCCGCTATCAGTAATATTAACTTGATTATATTATATGTTTTATCTTTGATCAGGAGTATTCTCGATGATGACGATGATGAAATCGATGATGACATGGATGGTAGCTATACAGAAAATCCAGCAAAGGTAATAGTTGGGTTTAAAAAAATATATCCTTTTTGGTACCTAGGGGGGTTGTAAATTTTCACAAATTTCTGATGATATTGTGACTGTACACTTTCCCATTGAAAAAAAAAAGAGAATCAGAGGTCTACTCCTGTCTTTATATGTTTGTATAAAGCATTGTGGCCCAGTGGATTAGTCTCTGGACTTTGAAATAGAGGGTCGTGGGATCGAATCCCAGCCATGGCATAATTTCCTTCTGCAAGAAATGTATCCACGTTGTGCTGCACTCGACCCAGGTTAGTTGAATGGGTACCCGGTAGGATTTATTCCTTGAATGCTTTTAGCGCCTATTAAACGGCAGCTCAGCTACAGCGGGTGTAATAATATGATACCAAGTTTCAGAGCGCAGTTAAGAATATGCACATAGTGACTGCACTATTATATAAATGGACATATTATTTATTATTTATATATTCTTAAAAGGAGTTCATGGTATGACGGTGCTTTCAAACTGAAGCTTCAACTATAATTGGACCATTGCCTAGAGGATAATGTTTCAGATAAGAAATCTGCCTTGAAATTATGTAAACCTATCATTATAATGAAACTTGCCATGTTTCCTTGTAAAAGAGTCGCAAATATGTCATTCCCAACTAATACATTTCCTTCCCCCTCTCCAGCCATTTCATTTATTAGCTCTTTGCTAAAAAAGTGAAATGTAAACATTACTTGGGTTAATTGTTTTGGCAGTCTTTGGGGGACGTTATATCTTTATGATAAATCATGATAATAATATACAGTTGAGGCCAAGTTTACATACACCCACCCATGGGATTCAATGAAATTAATTTGCTTGCCAAATATAGTAAAATTTACTATATCTTCAGAATTAAATAATACCATGACGAATATGGTATCAAATGAAAGCCTAATGAAGCCTAATATTTAATATTGTGCGTCCCTAATTCTTAATGTCTTTACAGAGGATAGCATTACGAGACAGCGACATCTCTCGTTATGAGGCAGAGTTTGTTGAGGTCTGTAAGGTTGGATCTGGTGAGTTTGGATCAGTCTACAAGTGTATCAACAAACTTGATGGATGTTTCTATGCTATCAAGAAATCAAAAAGACCAATCGCTGGATCTGCTTTTGAGTAAGTATTTCTCAGTCTTAAATGATTTATTACATTGGCCCGTATTCTGAAGTCAGGTTTAACTGAGACCATGGTCTAACTATGTGCTGAAATTATGGGAACCAAAAGTGTCAGCCTTTTTATTAAGTTGTATGTTTCTTATGTTTACTATATTTACTGTGCTCTTTCCTGATTCATCGTCTTCATCGATGGTGAAGACAATCATCTATTTATACTTCCTAGACAATTATGAATGATTTGAGAGCCAAATGAGCTGAAATATGATATCTCTACCATTAGTGATTTATGTAACAATTGGCTATCCATACTTAAACCACAACTTTAAACCTGAGTTTAAGTTAAACCCGACTTCAGAATATGGGCCATACTGTATATAATCTGTGATCCTGGTTTAAGACTTACTCCTCACCCCCCCTACATGTACAAAAAAAGAGTCATATCACTATTTGTTGTTAAAAAAGAGACGATGTGCAAAAGGAATGGGGCTTTTTGCATGAAACTGAAGGATATTATTAACATTGATTTGACTTATAAGGATCTAAGCCACAATTTGTCACCTGTGTCTGTGATATGAGGTATAAATGAAGCCCTCACAAAATTGCCCCTAAACATCATTATTTGGTTCTTTTAAAAAGTGAAATATAGAGTGACTCCGGGGAGTCACCATCTCAATTTCATTCCATTTACTGACATGTGCAATCTCCCCAAGAGAAAAACCCAAGATTTTAGTATTTCAATTCATGCAAATATATCAAATTAAAAAATAGTACATGTATCGCAATAAAGTATATGATTTGGCTTTGGGATAATTTTTTTTACAGAACCAATTTATAACATTGCTACTGTGATAGATAAGAAGAAAGACTATATATATTGCAATATTGTTTAATCTTGTATTACAGGCAAATGGCATTAAATGAAGTATACGCCCATGCAGTACTTGGAACTCACATACATGTTGTCAGATACTACTCAGCATGGTCAGAAGCTGGTCACATGATCATACAGAATGAATACTGCAATGGTAAGTCACATGATCATACAGAATGAATACTGTAATGGTAAGTCACATGATCATACAGAATGAATACTGTAATGGTAAGTCACATGATCATACAAAATGAATACTGTAATGGTAAGTCACATGATCATACAGAATGAATACTGTAATGGTAGGTCACATGATCATACAGAATGGATAATGTAATGGTAAGTCACATGATCATACAGAATGAATACTGTAATGGTAGGTCACATGATCATACAGAATGGATAATGTAATGGTAAGTCACATGATCATACAGAATGAATACTGTAATGGTAGGTCACATGATCATACAGAATGAATACTGTAATTGTAAGTCACATGATCATACAGAATGAATACTGTAATGGTAAGTCACATGATCATACAGAATGAATACTGTAATGGTAAGTCACATGATCATACAGAATGAATACTGTAATGGTAAGTCACATGATCATACAGAATGAATACTGTAATGGTAAGTCACATGATCATACAGAATGAATACTGTAATTGTAAGTCACATGATCATACAGAATGAATACTGTAATGGTAAGTCACATGATCATACAGAATGAATACTGTAATGGTAAGTCAATAGTCACATGATCATAAATATATTAATAGTATCATGATAGGGGCCCACCATACCATTATTAATTCTATAAGTAGGTGTGCATGGTCTAGGCCCTATTTACTTAATTGTTGTGAAATGTTTTGGCCCAGTGGATTAGTCCCCAGACTTAAAACAATGGGTCATGGGTTTGAATCCCAGCCATGGCACAATTTCCTTCAAGTAACTGATACTGAGCCATATTCACCAAACAGCTGGAGCTAATGCACCATAGAGTAGGCAACGAGATAGTGGGTGCCTTGTAAATGATATAGACCTTTTTTTATACCTCTTCAATGTCGAACAGATATCTGGGGTCCTGAGATATTTGACCAAGGCAAAGTAACCTGTTTTAGGCGATTCCATACGTGTCGTCCGCGACTTTTCGACAACAATTTCTAGATACCTAGCCGAATGCTTGAGCAATAAAATATTTTCTTTTGTCAGTGATAAAGCTATAGTGGGTGGTCGTGTGGAAAACTAATAACCAACACAAAAAAAAATAATTCTGGGTAAATTATAGGTGAAAATGTTGTGTGTCGTACGGGACACAGAAATGTCCCGTACGACACGCAACATTTCAAGCTCTGATTTACCAATGGACAGCATATTTTTGTTGGTTGTCAGTTTTTTGCATGTCTACCCAGTTGTACTTTAATATTACCACAAAGCAAATGGAAGTTCTTTGTTCGTTTGGACAGCAGGATGATAAATATTGTGAAAATGACTGATTTTTCTAGCATGGAATCACCCTATTTATCTTTCAATCACGACTATAAATGATCTAGCATTGAGTTTTAAGGTCCATATCAAGATTAGCAACTGTTGTTAGCCCAAGAAATGGTTATAATATTGGAATTCTTTTTCATTTATTATCTGTTTATTTTCAGGTGGTAGTTTAGCAGACATCATCTCATCTAATAAGCAGAATAATCACATAATGACAGAGATAGAACTCAAACAGGTCTTGGTCCAAATAGCTCAAGGTCTTAAATACATCCATTCACAAGGTTTGGTCCATATGGATATTAAACCAGGTAAGTAGTATTGGTCTTAAAGAGAAATTCCATTAGTTGCAGTAAACACTGATTTCATGAGAAAGTCTGTAAAAGAAGGCTTAATTGTCAGTATATCATCGAGGATCTAGATCTGGCACAGTTACATAAACTGAACTTCGTGGAATCTTGAAATCTACGCTGAAAAATGTTCAGACTGAAGATCCCCAACACAGAAAAGCACACGTGGGACATTGTATAATTATTGCTTTGAATGTCGTGCCCGACGCTCTACCCGAATCCTGTGCTTATTTGCTGATTTCTCAGCAATTACACAATTTCTTCCAGAATCCTTTGGCACATACGTTTTATTTATACAAACATACACTTTGGTGGTCATTTCATTGGATTCTATACGAACTCATTTTGATATCGTTACCAAAACTAGCATTTACCTTTAAATTAATGAAATATATGTAACGAGGCAGGAGAAAAATTAATAAACTCTCATTGTCTTCTTACACAGCATTGTATTTTCACTTTTTAAATGTGACGTGTCATATAGTATTAAAGATTTATAAGACTTGACAGTTCCTATTTACAAAGCCTTTTGGAGAAAAAAAATTCTGGCATATTTACATTGAATTTGTAGATCATGTTTCTTGCAGAGACGTATTACATTATTCACTGTTAATTTGATGTGCTTGTTATTATTCAGGTAATATATTCATCACTAAGAAAGAACCTCTCCCATCAACGACATCTGAGACAGAGAAGATAGATGAAGATGAAGAAGCATCATCAGAAGACACTCAAACTCTAACTCATCTTACTTACAAAATTGGTAGGTTATAGACATACGTTAGGTTAAAGGGATGGTACAGGATGAAAATATTTATATCTTGATACATAGAGTAGAATTCAATGAGCAAAATGCCGAAAATTTCATTAAAATAGGATAACAAATAATAAAGTTATTGAAGTTTAAAGTTTAGCAATATTTTGTGAAAACAGTCGTCGTGAATATTCATTAAATGGGCTGATGATGTCACATCCCCACTTTCCGTTTTCTTACATTATTACATAAAATCATAATTTTTTCATTATTTCATACTTGTGTGAATAATATGTCTCTCTTATAATGAAATAAGTTGCAGCAATAAATATCTAATGCACTAAATCAGTTGTCAATCCAATTTTCCTAGTTCTTGGAAGAAAAAATTTGAATAAACCTTATTTATAGCAGGGTGCTATGTAACTTTATAGAAGCACTTGCCCAGTAAATTTTTAAGTAGTTGTATTATACATGCCCAAATATATAATTCACTTGCCCGAAAAAAAATCCTGAAAAAAGTTTTGCCTCTTCAAAAGAAAGTACATGTATTGCAGTTTTATAAACCATTGGCTCTTCTCTCTCTTTTGACATGAACTGATCTACCTTGTTATTGCATTTCTTTTTCCAAAGTGATCTTGCCTGCCATGACAAAAATTTGGTTCAATATCATATCATATTGACCCTAATTTTTGTCATTTTACTGTGGTTTTAAGTAGTTTTGGTCTTTCCTTCAAAACACTTGCCCGACTCCAACTTTTACTTGCCAAGGACAATCGGGCAAGTGCTTATGTAGCACCCTGGTTAGATACACACGTTAGGTTAACATTACAAAGTACTTCTGTGTATTATGAAAAATCCTGAATTTGATGTGTTGTATATAATGCTATTCACAAGAATAAAAAAACGCACAGGAAGGGGGAAAAATCTGCAAATACTTTCAAGATATCAGGGACTGAAAGGTCATCATTAGTTTATCTCCTTGGGAGATTAATGTAATACATTTTTTTCATATGGAATAGAATTGGTAAGATGTTTCTGGATACTTTATCTCTTCATACAATCTCTAAATAATATTTTTTCAGAACTTCATTTTTGCAACACATCACAATCATAGGTGATAAATGGGATCTTGCAGCTCAGATTTTTTTGTTCAATTTTGAATATAGCAAATACCCGACTAAATGGAACTTATTGGCCCGAATTCACAAAGATGGTTTTGAAAACCCAACGGATGAGTCAATGGTTTATGCAGATTTCCTGTATTTATTACGCTGATTTTACTGCATATATTAAAAATGTCCAATGCTGATGCGTGCTTTTGTCACCATGAGCCAAATTGACGCCCGTTGCCGTGGTTATCCATGCTATTTTATTCATGAGTCCACTGTTTTGAATAATGAGTCCACTCTCCATGATACGCACTAACTTAAGCGTAATTTATACAGGAAATCTGCATTAAACATGGATTCAACCATGGGGTTTTAAAAACCACCTTTGTGAATTTGGGCCATTAACTTCCCAAAAAATAATAGTAAAAAAAGACAGAGGTTTTTGTTGCTATGCCAGGAAGCATCTAGTAGGTATTTGACTGTGTGCTAGCTTTGTACATTTGGTCTGATATTACATCTATATTGAAATATTATGCAAAATCAAAAGTATGATAATGAATAGAAGATTTATGTTAGTTGCTAATTTGGGGAGAAAAACAGATTAATGATGACATTGTGAAATCTGTCACAATGTCACCATTAATCTGATCAAATGTCATGTATTTATCATTATTCTTTGGAAAGGTTAATCATTCAATTTTGTCAGGTATTGGTGATAATCCATTTTAAGCAATGTTCAGTTCCCAAATGCTAATTTATCCCTTTAACTGTATGGTAATTCTATCAGGTGATGTGGGTCATAATACTTATATTTTTTGTGTGAATTGTCAGGTGATCTGGGTCATGTGACATCAATATCCAACCCTAAAGTAGAGGAAGGTGATGTCAGGTTTTTACCGGTAGAGATTCTACAAGAGGTAGGTTATCTTTCATTCTATATATTATTGCCATGGTAACCAAGCAGTGTCTACGATGTATTAATAAACTAAGGTGATGTGAGGTTTTTACCAGGCACCATTAGAATGTAGCGAGAAATTCCAGTGAGTTATTCATAATTATAATATGCTTGCTAATGTCTGCGACTTTTTGCCACTTAGTTATCAAAATTTTATTTGTAGACTTTGTTTACATTTGTAGCTTGTATTTCCACGAGAGTCGTTGCCAGCATATAGCCATGAGGGTTTTTAGACGGTGTTTGTGCTCTATACATTAACACCATTATGGATTATTAATATTAAACTGCTTTTAAATCTTGTATTTGCATTAGAGAGATAAGGAGCATCACATTGTTATCATTATTGAAATAATCTATGACAGGGTATTAAAACCGTACGAAGGTGTGGAAGTCACAGAGTTATATACATTAAATGTGTTATAATTGTGAAGTTATATCTTAAACGTTCCTATTGGGGGAGGGATAAGCCCACTTATCTATAGGAAACCTATGACACCACAAATTGGGATCAAAATATTTAAAAGGCACAGGGTAGTTTATAAGAGGAATATTATGCCAATCAATAAGACATCCAGTGGTCTCAGACAACCTTGGATTACTTTAACCCTATCTAGGCCGGGGTATTTTGGGATATCATATGGCCATCGATCGTGCCGAAAATTGGCACGCAGGTTGCCTGGGACGTAATCTACAAAATTCTGTGTTAATTTATTTCATGCGGATCGCTATTAATTTATTATGCTAATTTATGCATAATTAGTATGCAAAATATAATCATAAACAGCATAGAATAAATCCATTTAGGCCAGCAAAACTAAGAATAACCATACATTTACGAATTTTGGTGAAAACGCAATTTACATCGACTTTGTACATGAAATCACGTTTTTGAGCAATTTTTTGTCTGACATGCACTTACAAAATGTTGCATGATTTCAGAACCGCATACCCGGGCGTCGCAGATTTGATTTTAATAGATGCGCAAGACTTGAAAGTAAAGAGTCAGCAAGCGGCACGGTAAAAAAAAATATTGCGCAAATATTTGAAGGCCCCCCCCCCCCCCGGCCTAGATAGGGTTTAGCCATTGTTTTTGTTTAGTCAAATTTCAATCAATGCATTAATTAATTTTACCCTCATATTTTTTGTTGTCTGTTTGCCTTGAGCATTTTAGATCCATTAAGAATATCAAATCACAATTATTTTTTCAGGAGCACACACACCTAACGAAAGCAGACATCTTTGCCCTTGCATTGACTGTATACCTAGCAGCCAGCGGTGAAACGTTACCAAAGAATGGCGATGATTGGCATAGTATAAGACAGGGTGAACTTCCTCCGCTAACACACATCTCATCAGACCTGGTTCATCTTTTACAGGTATGGTTAACATGCAAGATTGAAGGCCCTGTTTCAAAAACAGGTTTTGAATCCTAGGATTATACTATGGTCGGTTGAAACATGTGACAGTAGCATAATCCATTCATTCATTTGAAGGTCTATTTCACATAATAAAATTACTTTTTCAGCAGAAACCATAGGCTCATGAATCTTATGCAAGAATAAAGTTAATGGTATTCTTTTTATTTAAGCTTTCTCAAAATATTGAAATTCATATTCTCACCTTTATCCATTAAACTGAACTATGGTAGTGAGAATGGCATGTATTTTTTTATTTTCTTGTCTTAAACGGTGGTCACCAATATTGCTCCAGGTTTCCATGTTGATTGTGATGTGAATTAATCATTTGAAATAAAGTATTCTGCTGCCCTCTGTGGTGAGAAATAGTACATCATTATTGTGACTTCATTTACAAAAGACATCAGAGATTTTGGATAGGAAAGTTGCAACATGCTAATCTTTCTCTCGATTTTCTTGAATATTTAATTCAGTACTTAGTATAGATACAGAATTTTAGATATTGGGAACAAGAAAATCCAATTTTTTTATTGTGTTCAAATTTATCACAATACACTTATGAATACTGGTTACCAAAGCAAGAATGACATCAGAATCAAGAAAAAATTGAGGCATGAATTAGCTTTCAGAAAAGGGTTTGAGCTTTCCATATTTTGAAATCATTTTCCCAATGTTGACCTTTTTTGTTATATACTGATTTTACATTTTTCTCTTAAATACAAATCATTGCGATAGCAAACAGCCTTGTATCAGTTTCTCTTATTCATTCAAAATATTTAACTTGTTCTGCAACAGAGAAACTCGTGCACTTACTCATCTCCTCACGTCTTGATTTTGGTAATACTCTTCTCTTTAATATACCTAACTCTAAAATTACACGACTTCAAAAACTTCAGAATTCAGCAGCTTGCATTGTTTCTCTGTCAAATAAACATAATCACATCACTCCTGTTCTTAAGGGTCTCCATTGGATGCCCATAAAGGATCGCATAGTCAAAATTCTACTTTTTGTTTGTCATATCATCAATGGATCCGCACCCGATTACAACAAGTCTCATGTACACCACTATCAACTTGCACGCACACTGCGATCATCCCAATCTAGTCTCTTACATACTCTACTATAAAAAAAAATCCTGGGGCGATCGAGCCTTTGCTCATGCCGGACCAGCCCTGTGGAATTCACTACCACAGGAGCTGAAGAACTCAAACTCTGCAACATCCTTTAAGGGCAACCTAAAATTGCAGGTGCTAGGTTTGGAGACAGACTTTTTTCCTCATTTGTAATTTACCCTTTCTTTTACTTCTCTTAGTTCTCTTTTATGCTTTGCTCTCTTCTAAGCGCCTTGAGCATTTAATCCAAATTGACGCTATATAAATCATATGTATTATTATTATTAGACTATGATCCACTCTGATCCAATACAGCGTACCTCAGCCTCAGCCCTAGTCCAGCACCTACTACTATGATCTAACAGTAAGCAATCTTATATCAATCTCTCTCTCACTGATTAAATAGACTATGATCCACCCAGACCCGACACAGCGACCTTCCGCCTCGGTCCTAGTCCAACATCCACTGTTATGCCCTAACAGTAAACAATCTTTCACTCAACTCAAAAGGGAGCTAAATGTTGCAAAGTTTCAGAATGCAGTCCTCTCCAGGTAAGATACTAGTACATGTAGATGGTTGGAGTTTTATTGAATTATCCATCAGGAATAGAAAATAAAGTGAAACATGTCTATAATTTCCACCCAAGGGAAACATAAAATGTGGCCTTTACAGATAGGTGGCTGCTATAGACAATCTGCCTTCCTGGGAAGCAGTTTTAGTGGTCACTATAGGCAGGTGGCTGTTATGAACAGGTGACCACTAACATAGGTTACACTGTAGTAGCAAAGTGTATTAGTGAAGGCAGATGAGAGACTTTTTTTTAGGATTCAAACTAACATTTCCAGCTACTTTTTAAAGGCACATTGTCAACCGACAGATATGCATCTTTACTTCAGGAATCCTGCATTCAGCTTTTCATTATAATACATCATCCCAGTCACCATAGATTAAATAATGCAGACTGCAGGATAGCTGCGATGAAAAGATGCATAACAAGATTCCTGCTTTAAAAAAATGAAACCTTTGGAACAAGATATTTTGTGTGAAAACAGATAAATCAAAGAAACAGATCAACAAAAGTTTGAGAAAAATTGGATAAATAATAAGAAAGTTATGAGCATTTGAAGTTTAGATCAGTATTGTAATGTAGATCCTCTCATTGGCAATGCGACAAAGATGTGTGATATCACATGTGAACAACTTTCCCACTGCTTTTGTGTATATTTCACTCAAAATGCCTCTTTTATCACATCTATCAGTAGAGCATATATTCTTATTTTAGGAGGGCTTGTAATACAGATTTTCAAAGAATATATTATGAATTAAGAGTTTGTATCACCATAAGAAAGAGCAAAAAGAGACATTTTTGGGGTATTTTATAGTCCATCAAAGGGAAAGTTGTTCACATGTGACATCACACATCCTTGTCCCATTGCCAATATGAGGATCTCCATAGCATTAGTGATCGCAATATTCAAATGCTCATAACTTTCTCATTATTTGTCTGATTTTTCTCAAATTTTCTTTGATCTTATTATTTGATTTTTCTCTTTCCACACAAGCCCACTTGTTCCAAGGGTTTCATTCCCCTTTAAAGACACGGCAAAGACAATTTGCCTTATCATGATTGTAAACCACAAGTCAGACAGGAATCACCCAAGCTTTACAGACCAGCAGTCATTGATATATCAAGATGTCCATGAACGAAAATTCATGTTGTAAACTTGTAATAGTGTACTATCATACCAATGAGAATTCTTTTTATGTAACAATAACAATGAAATGAAACAATAACAATTTTTTTTTTCTCCTTGTTTTCCAGGGAACTTAGCGAGGCTCGCAATGCAAACCAGAAAGGAGGAAGCACCATGAACCCTCCTAAATCAAGGTCTAATTCTCGACTCGTTGGAAAGAAGGTCAATCGAAGTATGAGCCTTACTATATATTGAAGACTGATCAAGAATTACAATGTATAACCCAAGTACATGCCTTACCATATATTGAAGACATATCAATCAGGCTCATTCAAAGTTGCGGTACAAACCTCAGCAACAAAAAATGTTTTGCCTGGGAAGGAGACATCGTTGTTTGCCTGGCTGCAAAGCCCGTTGACCAATCAATCGTTGTTTGCCTGGCTGCAAAGCCCGTTGACCAATCAATCGTTGTTTGCCTGGCTGCGAAGCCCGTTGACCAATCAATCGTTGTTTGCCTGGCTGCGAAGCCCGTTGACCAATCAATCGTTGTTTGCCTGGCTGCGAAGCCCGTTGACCAATCAATCGTTGTTTGCCTGGCTGCGAAGCCCGTTGACCAATCAATCGTTGTTTGCCTGGCTGCGAAGCCCGTTGACCAATCAATCGTTGTTTGCCTGGCTGCAAAGCCCGTTGACCAATCAATCGTTGTTTGCCTGGCTGCAAAGCCCGTTGACCAATCAATCGTTGTTTGCCTGGCTGCAAAGCCCGTTGACCAATCAATCGTTGTTTGCCTGGCTGCAAAGCCCGTTGACCAATCAATCGTTGTTTGCCTGGCTGCAAAGCCCGTTGACCAATCAATCGTTGTTTGCCTGGCTGCAAAGCTCGTTGACCAATCAAATTTCTTCAGAAATCCTTGATGATGACATGACGATTTCTCATAGAAAATTTGAAAAAAATGGTCTTTCTAACAAAAATTGAAATTTGTAGCTCCAATGATGATTTGGCCAGTAGCTTTGCAAGCTTGCATGGTTTTAAACTTAACATGCTGCTCATGCAGCTTTAATGCTATGCTGATTTAACCATTTACCTATGAAACATTTTACATTTAAGTTAAAAATCAAGTCCACCCAAGAAAAATGTTGATCTGAATCAATAGAGAAATATCAGACAAGCATAATTCTGAAAATTTCATCCAAATCGGATGTAAATTAAGAAAGTTATGACATTTTAAATTTTCGCTTATTTTTCACAAAATAGTCATATGCACAATTTATTCACATGCAAATGAGAGAATCGATGATGTCCATCACTCACTATTTCTTTTGTTTTTATTGTTTGAATTATACAATATTTCATTTTTTACAGATATGACAAATTGACGATAAGGACCAACTTCAATGAACCATAAAATGTTGATTCCACATGTTCAGGGAGAAATAAAACTTTGTTTCACATGACATTGAAGAGAAAATAGGAAAATTTCATATATAACAGAATACAAAAGAAATAGTGGATGATGTCATCAGTCCCCTCATTTTCATACAGACTGGAATGTTCATATAACTATTTTGTGAAATAAAGCAAAACTTAAAAATGTCATAACTTTTTTATTTAACATCCGATTTTGATGAAATTTTCAGTGTTATAATAATAATAATAATACAGAATATTTCTAAAGCGCCAAATTCACATTATGTGCTCAAGGCGTTTTTTATTTTTCTCCTTTTATTCACATCAACTTTTTTGGGGGATGGACTTGTCCTTTCATCACTCATAGTTGCTTACATTAAAAATAAGAGAATTACTCTTAGAATTCGCCAATACCTTTTTTTTAATTTCCGATCATGGAGTATGTATTACACTAGCGGCGGTCCCAGACCGGTAAAAATCACTGTCGGGCCAGTAGCTTGTTGCATGAAAAGAACAAGTAAATTCTTGCCTACGAGCACATGTTTAAAATGGTGAATTATCAAGTTTTCAAGTAGAGTCATTTCACATGTTTTTTCACTGGTCTCACTAAAACAGGCTGGCAATTGTTACATCGATACAAGTTTAAAAAAATACAATTTTTTTGTCAAAAGATACTTTTTTTTCCTTCTAAGAATACTCTTTTTTTGTTGAAGAAGGTTGGCAGGTCTGGATGTAATGATCCCTTGTGGACATGGCATAGGTTAAAGAAAATAAAAACCCAAGAAGAGAAGTAATCTTATTGGAAAGAGTAAAATAAGAGGAACAATTTTTAAAAAGGTTTTATCCAAATCGGTTTATATGAAAGTTATGGACGTTTAAAAAGTCTTGTACTATCTATGGGGATCCTCAAATTGGCAAACGTGCTTCAAAATGGCTGATTTTGTGGACAACTCTCCATTTGTTTTATACAAAATTTTCGGATTTTCCTCATCTTCCAAATTGCATCTTGTCTCCTGAGCACATTATATGTCTTGGGAAAATATAATTCACACCACATATGTCAAGGTCAGGAGGAGATAATGTGAAATATGTAAAACAAAGGGGAAAATCTGAAAAATTGTGTACAAAACAAATGGAGAGTTGTGCACAAAATCAGCCATTTTGAAGCATGTTTGCCAATTTGAGGATCCCCATAGAAAGTACAACAAGACTTTTAAAACGTCCATAACTTGTTTATTTAATAACCGATTATAATGAAATTTTTATTAAATTGTTTCTCTCATTTTACTCTTTCCAATAAGATTACTTCTCTTCTTGTGTTTTTATCATTGTTTCTCTTCTTGGGTTATGGTTTCCTTTAAGGGTTGTTATGCATGATAAATGATAAACAGCAACATTGTGTAGTAAAGCTCTTCACATGATGCTCATCTTCCTCTATAATATTTAGTTGGATTTGTTATTCATATTTTACTTTATTCTCTGTTAAATCAATTACTGTTTTTTTTTATCATGAGCGATATTCAGTTTCAATAGAACTGTGTTTTAATTGTGGTCCTAAGTAACTTTTATTATTTTGCAAAAAAAAAAGAAATCAAGAAAATTATTCTTATTTGGTTTTATTTTAATGATCACTTTGATAGTAGGGTATCAGGAATGTTTGTTTGTTTTTAAAGTAAGGTATAGAGTACTTCAAAATTCTTCTGCATTTATCAGAGCTACCATCAAGCCAGTTACATTCAATTTTAATATTCCTTTTTCAACTGTGTTTATTATTTTATAATATAGCATATATCTTCTGACATAATGTATTTACTTGCCTGTAATTTGTCTTTAAAATGCAAAATAGTACTCCCAAATTCTTGAAGATTTTTATCAGTATTCCGGTTTGGCTTCCTTTGTATTGAATGTAGCTACTCAAAAGTAGTTTTATTTTGAGTGAGATATAAGGTTCTATGAAGGACATTGCTCTTGAAGGTACGTATGTGTTGTGGATGGCAACAAAGTATTCACGTTTTGAAGTTACTTGACCTCCTGAACTGTGTGATGATGGCTTATTGAGATGATTATTAGTTTGGTTTCACCTGTGCCTTGGATAGATAAATCAAATTGAATCACTATGAAGCCGGGGTAATAATAAAAGCAGGGCCCGCTGGTAGAACAGTTTTCGAAACTGAAGTGGCTACCCTGGGTAAATATACCTATTATTAATCTCTCCTGAATAACTATGTACTACTTCTGAGTCTTCCACCGTATAAGAATGATTATTTTAAGAATGCATCTTTGTCATGGGTACCTTTTAAGCTTAATATATTTGAGCACACAAATCATCCACACCTTTTTTTTATTCTGTAAGTTTTGTTCTTCTTTCATTTGCACTAATTCTTATCTTCTATGTATATATCTTACTCAAAATCAGTACTTCATTATATTACCATTGTGTATTTTATCAATCTATAAATCGCGTGAATCAATTTTGGTATTAAATCAAAGTCTTGATATTAATATGCAGCACAGTTATGTCTGTATTTAGTGCTATATGAATGATGCATATTATTGTTTTAGCTTAAGTTTAATCTGCTGGGTTGTTTTCATTTGGTTGCGGTTTCATTCAATCAATTCTATGGATATAATTTCAGTCTCAAACTGAGATTGATTTCAAAGTTTTAAATTCATTTTTTATACTAGTATTGACAACCCTCATACTGTAAATAGACTTCTAAAATTATTGTAAATATATTTTCATGTCAGTATTTTCTTTTTCCTCAAGTCTGTTTAAGTCAAGAATTGAGAGAAAGATATTTTACATAATTTGTGCCTTGAACTTCTTATTGTACTGCATTTATAATTGTTTCAGAAACGACATCTTCTGGACGTATCTTTGCCTTTTTATTATGTTTTGGATTTGATATTAAAATAAATTCCAATGCGTCTTCCCTACACTGTAAGTATTACGTTGTTAATTTGAACAACACCAGTCAAGTATTCCGAGAGAATTATACCTTCAGGTGTTAGAAATATACCATGGAGTTTGAACGTAACACCAACCATATTTGAAATAATAGAAGAGAATGTATCATGATAACACCAAATATTGTTACACTTACACTGTAATACTGGTGTCAAATGCTTGCTGTGCTCCTAACACTGATGGTGTAGTTTGACACCATTGTTGATACAGTGTATGGTCTCTGATCAGAAGGTTAAGAAAATATTTAGTGAATGGTACACAACCATTGTGTAAAAAAATATATATAAATATTCCCAATGTAATTGATAAATAATTATGCTTATAAAAAAATAACCCTTGAAAAAAAAGAAGAATATATTTGGCAGTGAGTTATGAGATGCATTGTTAGCTACACATATCCGCATGGTGTGAGCGAACAAAGGACGTTCTTGAAATTTATCTAATCATGTGCTTTAAAAAAATAATGAGAGTCATAGATATCTTGATAACAAGCTAGATTATTTCTTGTTTATTTGTTGAGCATACTTGAGCAGGATTTGTTCTGACCATACATTTGTATTATTATTCTTTTTCCGTAATCCCTTCATCCCTCTGCGCCTCGGCATAGTTTACTAGATAGATGGCGTATAATAAATGCTGTGTTTATTATTATTATTATTATTATAATTGAGTATCATACAGGACAGACATTGAATTTTAACATTTTTTCGATACCAAGCCTTACTAAGTTACTATTATGTCACTTTGAAATTGTATTACTAAGTTATCTTTTACAGTAATGGCACATTGTTTGTGTCAATCATTATTTTTAAAGGTCAGTATTCTCTTGTATATTTTTATGTAAGAAGAGGAAGAGATTTTTCATATAATAGTGCCTTATTTCTCTTCCTCTTGGTTGGAATCAGCAATGTGTTTTATTTTGACTGTATGTCAATACAATGCATCTATAGTTAAGTGAACAGAAAATATTAAAGCATAGAAATTAATCAAATATTATGTAGTCAATGATTGGTTATTCTTTAGTAATATTTGCTGAATCTCAATTAGTAAATTGTCATCTGGGCCCCGTCTTACAAAGAGTTACGATTGATCCAATCAGTAGTAACTCTATGGAAATCCATCAGTGTCATAATTTTTTCTACAGGAAATTTGAACAATGTCCTTTGTAAACAAAGAGAAGCACAGTTAATTTTTAAGAAAACAATGAATGCATGAGTATACATCATAGAAAATATTTTGAACAAACTTGCATAACAGATGTGGATGTTGCTGGCCATCCATAGTTGTGATTGATTGGATCAATCGTAAATCGTAAGACGGGGCCTAGGTCTACACCCAGTTTACCTATTTTCTGTAATTCTCATCCCACTTGGTCTATTAGTAAATCATGGCCCGTCTTACAAAGAGTTGCGATTAGTCTGATCAATCACAACTATGGACGGCCAACATCTAAAATGCACATTTATTAAAAATATTTTCTTGATATGATGTATTTGCGTACATTCATCACTCTCTTGAAAATTCAGTGTGATTCTCTGTTTACTAAAGATATTGTGCAAATTTCGTGTGGAAAAAATGGTATGGATAGATTTCCATACAGTCAAGATTAATTGGATCAATCATAACTCTTTGTGAAACAGGGCCCATATCTTTATTAAAGATCATGTATCTCAAAGAACCAGGCCTGGCAACCTATTAGGTTAGCCGGCAGGTTGAATTTACATTATAAGAGGATACAACAATGGGAGACACCACTACATTATACGTTATTATATTACTGTTCGATGCAGTAATGCACAGAATAACATTAAATATCCAAAATAAAATATAGAATAAATTCAAACAGTGATAGATGCATACACTGGTATACCAAGCAGTAAGATAGAGAGAGATGGGGGGGGGGGGGGTAGAGAGAAATAGAAGAAAAGGACGAGAGAGAGATTGGAATTATTCATCTTATTAGTGTTCAATGCAACAATGTCATAATAACTTGTCAAAACATAATACAATATAAATATATCCAAACAGTACCAAGCAGTAGGATAGAGAGAGAAAGGGAAGAGAGGTGAGATAGAAACAAAAAAAGGGGGGGGGTAGAGAGGAAGAGAGGGTGGAATAATACACCATTTACTGTTCAATACAATGATATACAACAATGTCATGAAATGGCCAAAAAATATTGCTAAACACAAACGCGACAACAGCTTTTACAAACCCACCCTACAAGTTTATCCATTGGTCAAATCTAAAAAGCACCGAGTAAAATTTTACTTAATATTTGGTAGGAAGGGAACGTAAAATTTACAAAATATATATATGTTTTTACCCAACCAACATGCCTGTTCCCATTTTACCCATTATTTAAATAGACGTTAAGACAGAATATTCTAAGTTGATTTTTTTTAATTCATAAACAAGATTTGTATCTAACTAAACAATGAATGCGAGCGCGGAGCAAGAGCTGAAAATTATTGATAGTCGGACCTGAAAAAGGAACATTCAAAAAGACCCTTTCTAGAAAATCATAAATTATCATGATGATAGGGATGTTATTAAATAAATCGACCTTTTTTTGTTTTCACCATTAAAAATATTCTAAACACTATTACTTTTAATCATTAACATGATGCAAAATTATCTTAACAATTCATGCGAAGCGCGAGCCGAAAATTATTGATATTTATTAGAACTCGGGACATTTTATGGAGAAGTATAATCCCCGATTCCGATCTAAATAATGCAAGCACGAGGGATGACTTGGAGCAGAAATGCTTTCCTGAAAGGGAAAATTTTAAGGAGTATTCTTATGAATTCATGAACAGAGTGTTTGTAAAATTTAACGAAGAGGGTTTGTATATCCCTTATCAAATCAGCGCATGATGAAAGTCTTTGACAATTAAACCAGGAAAATATATATTTCAAAACTGTTTGTAAGAATTGAAGGTAACGTATGAAAATTCTAACCCGCAGCCATATATAGAGATAAAAGTGATATACGTTTGAAAAAGGGATCATAAGGACTGTGTTGGGATTCTTCAAAAGAAGTTAGTCTATATCACTAATCAAAAGCCTGCACGATTATATCCCTGCATGGGTAAAAACATGCAAAATTCATTTCCTAAATGAGTTGGAAACTCAATTACCATAAAATAGCATAGGACGAGGGTATATTAATCACCTTTAGTGGTATTCTGTTTCTGCCCCTTTTTTCCTTGCCTTTTCTGTTATTTTTTTCCTTTTCTTTATTTGCACCCCCTTTCCCTTTTTTGTGCCCCCTGAATGTGGCGCCGGGGCTCGCCCCCCCCCATTGCCCCTCCCTAGAAACGCCACTGCATTTACGTGAAACATGAAACCATGCATGTTTGCTGCTATATGGCAGGCAGATCTACATGCCCATGAAATACGGGATTCAATCTTCTTTTTTTTAAATCTTTCTTCAAATTCTGATTTTCATTTTGTTTTTCTCAATTATCATTTGACCCACCATGACATTGCATAATATTTGTTCTAATAGATTTTAATTCAATATTTCTCTTTTAACCGACCTTGCATTATGAGACAGTAATGAAAATTGAAAGGGAAAAAGAAAGTTCAATTTCTGCTCACACACGTACTGCTACTAGTTATGTCTGGGATAGGCTTTATTGTCTATGTAGCATTAAAATAAATAAGGAGAAGAAATAAACAAAATGGTAGTAATAATATTTTGAAAATATAACCCCCCTTCGCGCATGCTCAGTGCAAGCAATATTTCAGGCGCAGCGGATCGGATCGGTTGCTATGCAACTCCATGATCGATCAGCTGGCTGTACCCTGTGACGTAACGATTATGCAATAACATTGATTGTGCATGGTGTGCTGCTGGGCCTGGGCGGGGAAAATCAAAGATTTAAAAGTGAGAAGTTGAAACTTGGAATTTTCACACCGAAATTGTGTTTTACTTTTATTGACCGGTAAGTTCATAGATATATATTCCTAATTATCTTGATTTTGTGAACTTAGGTGTGAAACTGTACCGAATATTGAGAAATTGCTTGCGAGTGACGAGTGGAGTGAGTGTTGTGTCACTGTGTGAGATGTGTGTCTGTTGAAATTTTTGAATGCATTTTGCTCGGCAATAAGCACTCATTTCTTCTCCTTTTCTGCATACCGTTCTCCTGCTTTTTCATATATTATGTTGTTGTGAATCTGTGCATTTTTAGAATGTAGGATTTTCAATCCGATGCTGACAGCTGAGTGGGTGGTGATTTGGTCGAATTTGGCGCTAGTGCACTTTCGTACCCTCAAAGTCAAGTTAATGTTTCACTTTCAGGCTAGCCATACAAAGGTACAGGTACGGCGGGAGATACTCGCGGTCGCGTCTGGCACGAGACCGACCGGCTGCGGAGATGCAGGCACCTGATGCGAAAGAGCATCGGCGCCGATTTTTTTTTCACTAGCCACTAGGCCTAAAAAATGAAAAGTAGATTAACTCTTTCGCAAATTTAATTTGGCAATTTTTTTTTAATCATAATTTGGGCGCCTGTCCACAAGGATCCTAGAAAACAAGGATATCCTCAAAAATTAGATTTAAAGCCTGTCCGATAAATTGATATTTTCCTAATAGTAATATAAGAACATATTTTTTACCTCATCCTGCAGGTCTTGGACACAATTCATGATATTCTCCCAACTAAAATCGGAATTCTTATATTTTAACAATTTTCTTTTCAGATTTTCTATTATTTGTTAAACATTTTTTAAAATGTGAAATCCTTTGCCCAAGATCATCCTCATGCTGTTTTTTACTACTTTTTAAAGTCAAATGATAGCTCTATCAATCATGCAGAATCACCTTGAAAAATCACTTTCGATTTCTTTAGTATGCAAGAGCTTGTATTGGAAACCCCAAACGGGGCGTCTCGGACTTCGGCGGGGACTTACATACATGTAGCCAGCCACCTTTGGCTATTTTAAAGATTTTTTTTCAGAGGGAAATATCATGCCTGTGGACAGCAATTCTGCCTTTTGAGTGTGATCAAAATATGTTCTATATCATTTAATTCAAATTGTTTTTTTTATTAGTCTACGTCAGATATATGCCTACATGTATTTCCTCAGGCAATGGCTTTTTATCACACATATAAGACTTTGAAAAATTGCACTTGACAAATGATGAGGCAAGTTAACCTTCTCTTTAAACTGTCTTACTCACCCCCCCCAATCTTGGTCAACAAAAAAGAAAACAAAACACAAGACCATGTGTACTATAAATGTTGACTCTCTAATTTACATACCACTGAGTTGCGCATATAATTGTGGAAAATAAGCAAAATTTTTAAAAGTCATAACTTTCTTTTTATCCGAAAATTTTCAGAGTTATGCTTGTTTGATTTTTTTTGCATGTAGGGCTCTAACCCCCCCCCCCCCATTGTCAGTGCTCCTCTGACTTATCAATATCAACATACGTACATAATCTTCACCAAATGGTTTGATGTCACATTGGCTTTCCTATGCCAATGACGTCCTACTTTAATACGAAAGTGACTGGCACGTATAATCTGGAGAGATTGAAGAGTGCCATCATACATGTATTCAACTACTAGTGACGGATATCTTTTTTGTTTTGTTGTATTTTTTTATGTATTTCAGTATAACTTACTTTTATTGTATTGCATGAAAGGCCTATTTTACTGGGACACATGACCTTATTTCAATAGTTTTATGGCCCTTTTTCATTTTCGAGGAGATATTTTTGTGCAATCATGCTTTCTTTTTTAATTGAAAGGCATTGTAACTTCTTTAAAATGTATTTTACTATTTTGAATGTGTATCTAATTGCATACATTCTATTGATATTTCAATTGATTACCTTGTTATACATGTATGAATATATATGAAATAAAGTGATGAAAAAACATAAAGGGTTCTTTTCTGTTTAATCTTGCGTTATTGTCTAACAGTAACACATAATTTTGTTAAAGAACTTTTATACTATTTGCAAACAATTTCAGTATAAAGACAGATACAGTAAGCTTTGATGAGAATATGGTCATTTTCAATGTCAAATTGGGAAAGTCCAGTTGACAAAAAGGTGTGCAAGTATTTTCAAGTCTACTCTTGAACCTGGTTTGTGGAATGTTAATATTGTACATTACAATAGCCTACGGTACTACCAAGTTTTGACTTTTCTTGATTCCATTAAATTCATTGTTTATTTGTTAATCTTGAGATCAGTGCTGTTTCTCTTTCTCTGTTATTTTTGTTGTGTGGAGTTTGGGAGTTTTTAGATCATGTGAACAGAATAAAAATCTGAATGACTAAATAAATATAGAAGTAAAAATCAACAAAAGTTTGATGGATTACATGTTTTCTTTTGTTTACTTTGTTTAAACGTGAGATGAGAATGAAATGCATTGTAGCTGAAGTATCTGATAAAAAATATTGTTGATTCTGTTCTCCTAGACCTCTGTCGTAATATGTTGCTGGGCAACTGTTCAATGCTGTCAAATGAAACGCTTTATCACTTTTAGCAGAAGGTGTGGAAAGTGATGGATTGATTCCACCTGCAATTGCATATAGCTTTTATTTTTGAAATAAAATATCAAAGCAATGATCAATATGCGCATTGTATGCACACCGTTTAAAAACATTCCGTTTTAAAGAGGCTGTGCGCGTCCTGTTCAATTCCAAATGGAGATTTATAGTATGCATTACATATGCTGCAAACATGGCGCTCACTCTACCTTTATCATTGGTTGCCAGCCGGGCAATAGAATTTTCTAGGTAGCCAAATGGCAGTTTATGTAGTCACGGTGATTATTGTGTGGGTACAAAAGTCAAAACCTTTTATTACTTGTACATCAAATGTACTCATGCTCAAAACTC
Organism: Lytechinus pictus; assembly: GCF_037042905.1. Taxonomy (NCBI): domain Eukaryota; kingdom Metazoa; phylum Echinodermata; class Echinoidea; order Temnopleuroida; family Toxopneustidae; genus Lytechinus; species Lytechinus pictus. Next base: position 123,055 of record NC_087263.1, read on the forward strand.
AAAAGGTTGTTCAATTGATTTGAATATTTCTATCTCATACTATTTTTCCAGCAAAATACTATTGACATGACAAATATCCTTTATTATATATTACAGGTATGATGGCTTTGAGAGGTTAGAGTGTACATGTACTATATGCCCCATGTATGGGGGTTTTAACAGTGGATACCATTAGTAAAGAATGGGCATTATAAAACACAGATTGCACAGCAAAAATGTTGGTCTACTTTTATATGACACTAATAACTTTAAACAATTATTACCGATAACATTGCTTTTCTGCTTGTGTTCTGATTTTTTTTTTTTTTGCTTCATTCATTATGGAACAGATATTTGAACGTGAAATGTTGACAAGATGATACATTTAATCACACTTTTACGACTTATGAGTATTTAATCCAAATACACGCAAGTAGTTTTATTACCATAGGCAGAAGCATTCATATCTAGGTGTGTGCGGTAAAAGCTAACAACCTACTTGGCGTGAGGTTGTATTGCCAATTCAAGCTATTGAATAGATGTTATTAATATTACCCCCTGAAGGCTGAAAGGAAGGAAGATAATAGATTGGCTGGTAATGAAAAGAGCTTGATCCGTTTCTGGGGTGACGATGCATGTATGTACATGTAACAGGTAGCTTGCTTCCCTCGTTGCTTGGTTACTCCTTTGGTTATGATTCTATACCAGGTGGATTGAAATGTACACAGACGTCGTTTGTTCGTAGGTCCCATTACAGTCAATATCGCGATTCTAGCAAGGCAGTACTTTGACTTCGCTCAGAGTAATTTCTTATTCACAGACGTTTTCGTCAAGAATTGATTTTAAATTGACAGACAACTTTTGATGTTTGAACTTCCATAGGAAGCATACTGGAATACATTTCTGATTTTTTAGGTAAATATGACAAGAGTGAGAATTTTGGTTTATCGTGTTTGCTTGTAATGTTTTTTTTTGTGAATGAAGGCATTTATGGAGTTCAAGTTCAATGTAGAAAGTTATTTGAGATACATGTATAGGAATAGCTTTATAATTTACTGGAAGAAAAAGAACTGTAAGTTCTCTTTCTTTTTTTTCATTTCTTTTTCACTTGTCGTATATCAAGTTCATGGGGCATACTGTCCTACATTCATATGCTCAATGGCATTTCATTATTAATTTTAACTTTGTAACTTTTAGTATCAATTGACCCTGGTGAATAGCCCCCCCCCCCCCCCTTCCCGGTAGTCTCTTCTACAAGGAAGACAAATTAAATATGTTTTGAACGGGCTCTAGACTTTGAAATTTTAGGTTGTTATATTAGTTTTAAATAATGCTTTCAGAGTATAGACTGTTGTACATGAAGGACATCGTTCCAAAGTAAAATATGTAGATGTGACATTGAAAAGATTTGAAAGGAGGGTGCATAGAATATGAGAAAGTATACTATACATCATGAATTGTGCTCTAAAATTCTGAAATATTGAGTCACCTGTTGGGAATGTTATCCAACACTTTGGTCATTCACATGTATGCATTGGATGAATTTTCTGGCATTGTCATCCGACAATGATTCAATCCTCTCTGAGTACTCTTTTTTTTCTTTCTTATCTTTCTTTAATAAATCATGCATTCCCTGTGTCTCTTTAATTTGAATGACTCTGATTTGCTCCTTCTGTTCATATTTCTTCCAAATCTACACTGTGCATGATTGTGAGCTGCAGGCACTGCAACAAAAGTCAGCAAAATTATTTTTCTAAATGAAGATAGAAATCGCACTGTAATCACCAGAAATTAATGTCTACATGTAGAGGGATGTCCATCATTATGCAAACAAGGTGGGAAAAGGGCATAAAAAGGAGAGCAGAAAACATTATCAAAAGACATGGCAAAGCATAATAAAAGCTCCCCCCCCTCAAAAATTGATAAAAATGAATAAAAATAATAATGATAGATATAATCTCTTATTGCTCTCAAAGGCAAGATAATTCTTAAGTCATCATGTGGTATTCTTTCCAAATCTGGGAACGAATGGGAGACTATCAATTTGATTCATTTTGGTTTTATTGAAAATCATATACATGTACCCCAAAAAGTATAGGATACAAACGATAACTGTTTAAAGAAAAATACAATGTGTATGACAGTATTTAAGACATAATGAAATTCATTGGCCCGTATTCTGAAGTGAGGTTTAACTTAGACCACGGTCTAACTCTGTGCTAAAATTATGGGAAGCCAAAAGTGTCAAAAATTTATTAAGTTGTATGTTTCTTATGTTTACTGTGCTCTTTCTTGATTCATCGATGGTGAAGACAAGCATCTATTCATACTTCCTAGACAATTATGAATGATTTGAGAGCCAAATGAGCTGAAATATGATATCACTACCATTAGTGATTTATGTAACAATTGGCTATCCATACTTAAACCACAACTTTAAACCTGAGTTAAACCCAACTTCAGAATACGGGCCATTGACAGCATAATATATCTTGCTATTTTCATTCATCTCACTTCTTCAGCAACTAATCAGGCGCCAGTTTCTTAAATGCTTTTCACACTGCACTATTTTCCCTTTACCCCGGGAAATTGGTGGGGCTAAGGGGGGTCTTAGCCCCACCAATTTCCCGGGGTTAAGCTTAGCCCACTTCGACTTCACACTACGTTTTAGCAAAGTGGGCTAGCACGGTAAATAGTACGGTACTATCTGGCCCTGCAAAAAAGCAGGGTTAGCCAGCTTATTGTGGTGCTATTTGCGGTGCTAAGAGAATGCAGTGTGAAAACGAACAGGGCTAAGGAAAGTGGGGCTAAGCATTTAGCCAGTCACGGAATTCGAATTGCACGTTAATCACGCTCTGTATGGTAAAATCATCAATATTCATGAGCTGTGGGATAGTCCGGGGTTAATGCATTATCCCCGGATAATTGATAATAATAGCAGGGCCCGCTGGGAGAACAGTTTTCGGAACTGAAGCAGATTCCCTGGGTAAATATACCTGTATTATTATTATTATTATTATTATCCCCGGCTGAGCAGATAGTATGGGGTTAAGAAAGACAGTGTGAATCGTAAAAAATATAGTATGGGGTTAAGGATAGTCCGGGGTTAAGGATAGTCGGGGGTTAAGGAAATGCAGTGTGAAAAGCATATTAAAGACTTACATACACTCTGCCATTATACCATGGAAACCTTGATTATGATTGGCTGCTGAGCCCTGTTACCATGGTACATTGGGTGATTTCAAGTCCGGTGTTGGCCTTGGTGTTGGTGTTGAAATTTGCATTTTTTCCCCTAGCTCCAAAACTTATTCAGAGTTTGTAAAACTGATCCAGATCACATAATCGACATCTCAACAACTAGTGAGTGACTTTTCGGGACCATCTTCATTTTATGTTTGGTGTTTAATCGTGTAAGAATTGACCTAACACCAATACCAAAAGGTCAACACTGAACTTGATATCACCCCTTGTCACAAAGTTAAAGTAACCATAGAGTTGTAACTCTTTATGAAACGGGACCCTTGTCTACCTGCCTGCATTTGAATTTGCTTTTTATATTATTATCTTTCACCTCACATGGATAAACAGTACACATGTATAGTATTTTCTTCATCTTGACTCTTGAGCTTGTTCTGCTTTACCGGTACTTTCTTTTTTTCATATCTCCAGTATCATTTCTTTTGCATTCATGATCAGAGTGGTATCTTTTCTTTTGAAATTGTTGGTGTTTTCTGCTGCCTTGATTCAAGATTTTCCTTTGATCTTTCTTATCACTCGGATGTTAGAGCCAGCTGTTCTGTCCCATCTTTTGTGCATCATTATTTTGCAAGCAAACTCCTATAGATGCGCTCTTCTTATTTCACTCTTATGGATCAAATCGGATGACAATGCCTGCTCATTGTTACAAGACGATCGCAGTTCAACTTCCAAGTGTTCTCTTGCAGGTATAAGGTGAAACTGCTGTAGTGAGCAATGTATAGTCCTACTAAACCCCGTGGTCCTATCGCAGCATCCTTCACTGGTCCAGGACCCAGTTACAAACTTCCCGACCTTGTCGGAGGGAAGACCGCCATCACCAAGAGACAGATGCCAAGTCATATTTTCGGTATAAAACACAGATCATTCACCACCGACTCCAGTCCAGGACCATGCCACAATTACCCTTCTAAAGTCACCAGGAGAGGAAATGATGGCACTCCACACTATTCCCTGTATGACCGTCCTAGGGACATATCTACATTCAAGACACCAGGACCGGGAGCATACTCACCTGAAAACGCTGGACCTACTTCGTACCCTCGTGCTCCTCAGTCTACCTTTGGTTCCAGAACAAAAGGATCTAAGGTCGACCAGTCACCAGGTACAGTAAATCACATTTTACAAAAAAAATCTACATTGATCGCAGCTTGTATCCATATTACAATGTTTTGAAAAATGAAATACATGTTGATTGGCATAATACAATAACAACATAAAGTATAAATTTGTAAAATTTCCCATAATGTGCTTTAATAAAGTTTTGTGGTTTGATTGTACATAATCAATCATACTTGTAATCCTATACTGATTGTTAATTTACTGAACTGCAAAGCATGTTGACATTTTAGGTTTTATTAATTTATATCTTCTATGTTCTTAATTTTCAGCACCCAATAGTTACATGCCAGCCGCAGTCAATTTTAAAGACTCGATTACAAAGCCCTCCGCACCTAGGTTTTCATTTAGGGACCGCCCTAAGGTTGGAAGCTTTGCTGAAGATATGGCCAAGACCCCAGGACCTGGATCGCATAGTATTGTAAACCCATCCATCTACAAGCATGCACCCCCTAGCTATTCAATGATTGGAAGAAACCAAATGCCAAGTGATAATACACGTAAACCAGGACCCGGAGCACACAGTCCAGAGAAGGTATATATGACCCTTTACTCATCTATGTGCTTAAACTTGTTAATTGGAAACCAGTTTTAATAGTACAAACCAGTTCAACGTGTATGGGAACACTCTAAAGCGGTCTTGGAAGCGATCTTAAATGGTCTTCCAAACTCCAAACTAGTCTGGAACACCAAACTAAAGTGGTCCTCTAAAACCAATTTTGAAAACCATCTTGCAATGTGTTTTTTGCCTCATTAAACTGGTTTAAAGTGTAGGTGAAGACACAACTGTTCTTTGGGATGCGATCTTAGCTCTGAAGTACCAGAGCTTGTTGGGCACGCTACTCACCCCACACTGTGTGTAAAATGCCTATGCTGCAGTTTAAAAGTTTTGCACGTAACAAATGACCCACTTGAGAGTGTTTCCCATAGCAACAAGACAATTTTACTTGAACTGGTTCTGGGCCCCATTTCATAAACAGTTGATAGATAGCAACTCTTGTTGGAGTGTCAACTACCATGGCAACAGTGAAAATTCTGCTTACCGATTGGCTATCCTAATGAAATTTGATATTCTAGCAAGAGTTGCTATCATACAACTTTTATGAAATTGGCCACTGGAATCAAGTTCAGGAGATGATGATGAAGATGCTAGCAAAGTGATCTTCTTTATAAAACTGGTTTAGGGATCAATTCAGAATACTGTGGATGAGAACAAGGTCTATGACAGTATGGCTCTTGTAAACCAAATGACCCGTATTATGAAGTGTGGTTTAACTTTATAGGCCATGGTCTAATTCTGTGCTAAAATTATGGGAGGCTGGAAAAGAATTCAAAGAGTAGGGATCCTATGAAAGAAAAAATCATTTCTGTTTTGGTACAAATTACTTCTCAGTCATGGGATTGACTGAAAATAATCTGTGCAACTAGGGCCTTTTATAAAAAGGTCAAATTATTGAACCTTTAGTTTTAAAGGGGAATCCAGCCTTGGCCATAACATGTTGTGTTGGAAAGGAGAAAAATAAATTAAACAGAATGGCGAAAGTTTGAAAGAAATCGGACAAGCAATAAGAAAATTATAGCTGCTTTAAAATTGAGATCACTAATAATATGTAGATTTCAAATTGGCAACTGGGTAAGTAAATTATGACAAGGGGCAAGCCAAGGACAACTTTCCCCGTAGGCCATGTACTTTATTATCAGGGATTTGTGGTTTTCTCCTAAGTACCCATTCCCCTGGGGCAGTAATCTAAATATAATCCAGGTAGTATATTGTTTTATGTTCTCATGAAAGAAAAATATAATTTGAAATAAAACTTTTGGGGAAAATGACATTTTAGCCATAATATGTATTGGAGTACATGGAAAAGTAGTCCTTGCCTTACATCACTATGACATCCCATATGCGGCCAATTTGAAGTCTCCATGGGTATAGTGATTACCAATATTTACAATTTTTAAAAATTCATAACTTTTTTGTTGTTTGTCCAATATTGTTCAAACTTTCACCTATCAACTTGTCTGATTTTTATTTTTCTTATAAAAACAAGTTTTTACTTGGGTTGGATTCCCCTTTAAGCTTTAATAGACATCCTAATAGAAAACCCAAACTCTGCTCCTTTTATGGTAGAGTTGACCCATTAAGCATGTTGAAGACTAGCAGAGGTAACCAATCGTCTTTAATTTTTCACTTGAAATAAACAAGAGTTTGCACTTATCTTTACACCATATTATCTTTTAAAAATCATGATCCATCAACTGTCATTCCAAGTTCTTTTATTAGAAAAAAGAAGAAAATTTAGCATCCAGCCTGTTTAACAGTGTGCATTTTGCATTGTGCTGGATGCTGCTTATCCAATGTATATGTATTTCATACAATTTGCTGAAATATAAAGCATGTGTATATAACACATAGTTATCAGGCAAATTGATAAATTCACACAGATTTTGTAGTGCATATCACACTTATGTCCCTATGCGCTTTTAAATGATAGAAGTTAGTGTACGTTTTCATGCATTGTTTTTTTTTTTCTTTATAGTACACAATCACAAAGAAATCTGCTCCAAAATTCCCATTTGGTATTCGTCACTCTGAGTATACTACACCCCTCATTATTCAGCAGACCTCAGAATAAAATGTACATGTGTGACATTTTTATTTGGTAAGTGTGACTTGATTTTAAAATTTGTTTATGCTTTATGAAAAAGTTTCAATTATTGTTGTTGTGAGGTTTTATGAAAAAAAACCCCATTTCATTGTAGTCTTTCACATAAAAAATATACATTTATTCATTTTTTAATCCAGAAATGCCATTTTTATATTTTTATTGATGTTTTATGAATGTGTGCAGTAGACAAGAATTTCCATGTTTCATATTAGTAGGTAATTTCATAATTTCAATTTTCTTTAATTAAGTTTTATTCATTAAATTTTATGGAATAACATGTTATTATGATACAAATAAATTCCACTCAATTCAATTCAGTATTATCCAATTCAATTAATTTCAAGGTAAATTGAATGCTTTGATTTATTTCAATTCATTTTAAGGGAAAATCTCACCTCTTATCAACTCTTATCGTTTCTTACAAATATTTGATATTTGCCTCGGGGGGGGGGGGGGGCACTTCCATTGACGAGTGGATACCAGGCGTGACCAAAGAAACGTGCAAAAACACTATACTGAAAAAAAGGTGTATTTCACTAGGAAAGCTACTTGTTTCCGGTCAAATTTGTGAGGGTATCAAAAAGATTTAAAAATGCTAAATAAAGGATGTACTTTTTGCCCCAACACTACTTGTTTAGAGTCCGACTTGAGCGTGTGTTGTGTGGGAGGTGCCCAGGCAGTAGTTAAGGTAAAGCCGACGTTTGTGATCACATCCGTGATTTAACAATTAAAATATCGCTGTAATTGTTTAGGGTGTCAATTCAAGGAATACTTGCCAAGAGTATTGTTTTGTTTCCAATACTTAAGGGTAGGGGTTTCACACGCCAATACTTGTTAAAGGGAATTTCAGAATATGGAAAATACTTGTTTAGGGTGCTTTTCCAAACCCCATGGTCGTTGCTGGTATCCACTCGTCAATGGAAGTGCCCCTCCCCCCCCCCCCCCCCCCGGATATTTGCACATCGTGGTTTTATAATGTGAGGAGAAATGTAGGTCAATGTGTACTGTAATTCATATTATTGATTATTACAATTGTTACCATAATCGTGAATACTCATAGCTTGTTCTTTAGGACCTGAATTTCCATCATGACATTTTTTCCTGTATTGTGCACTTTTACAGATACCGGTATGTTGAGCTCTGCCATATTATATGGAGTGTATGTATGCAGTAGAGGGCATCTTGGATAAAAACATGGATCCCTTTCTGCCAATCAAAACATGCAGATCAGGCTCAACATGTTGTCACAGTAGCAGCAACAACAATTTTCAGATTGTGGTGACAGCTACATTTAGTATTCACAACATGTTCCACAGAGTTTGAGAGTTATGCACTGCATTTATTATAATGACTTGATGAGATGATGTGTAACAACAGAGATGCATATGTATGGAATGTTCATGAAAACTAATATTGAATCAACTTTGATTTTATTCTGTATATAAAGAAGAGAATTTTGCAATGTATATTAAAGATGTATTCATATTTTCAATGCTGTTTCTGTGCACTTCTCTAAAACAAGCCACTGCAGTTGAATGTAAACTATTAAAATTTCTTTAGTGTACAACTACACATTCACATCTAGATCATGGACAGTTAATTGCATTTAGTTTTTCACCAAATATTTGTAAGTATTATCTGTAACACGCTGAATTGATGTGTGATACACGATGTGTTCTGTTATTTCTACTTATCAGCCTTTTGAAGTAAACAGGAATCTCCTCCTGATAGTTAATATTCTTATTTTTTATTTGTTGGAGATGTTACATGTAGCTTAATGTATATTTATGAAAGTGATTGTGTGGCATGTATGTTAAGATCTCCAATATTATGATTTAGATTTAGAAGGGGAAAATTAAAGTACTGTTTCTCGAGCAGGACCGACCAACTGGTGCTTTTTTCATGAGCATTTTATGCGTAGAGCTCTGTTTGTGTTTGAGCTATTGGCCCGTATTCTGAAGTCAGGCAGATCTGTCAGGTTCAACTTAGACCATGGTCTAACTCTGTGCTAAAATTATGGGAAGCCAAAAGTGTCAACATTTTTATTAAGTTGTATGTTTTTTATGTTTACTGTGCTCTTTCCTGATTCATCGATGGTGAAGACAATCATCTATTTATACTTCTTAGACAATTATGAATGATTTGAGAGCCAAATGAGCTGAAATATGATATCTCTACTGTATTGATTCATGTAACAATTGGCTATCCATACTTAAACCACAACTTTAAACCTGAGTTTAACTTAAACCCGACTTCAGAATACGGGCCATTGAATTTTCCATGCGTTATTAATTTTGTACCAAGAAGAGTCTTTGTTTTACTGCTCATTCATTTCATCTAGATCTAGGTAAATAACTGTTTGCTTCCAAAATAATATGTGTACAGTACATGAATGTAACAATGTGCAGTTATCATTATGCAAAGATTGGGGAATAACACATCTGTGTGGTTTCATCAAAGAATAAAAAAATTGAAAGTTGAATTAAATGTTTTAATCATAGTTTCATTGAAGCGATTTGCCTCTTTCATGCCATGTAGGATATCATTCTATGCAAGTTGAAATCCGCCCATATTGTGTAGGTAAATGTTTGTGTTGACGTGCCTGAACTGAAGTCTTTTTCTGTATTGCTTGTGATTAATATTACTGTACTTCCAATGATAGAGACATGACATTATAAAGCTTGTATGCATATCAGTAATACACTCATTTTATTTTCTATATTAATTTTATATCATAACAGGCATCATTTCAAAGACGATAACTAGTCAAGATAACTCATATGAAATATTCCTCGTTAGAACTACAAGAATGGGAATATTTTATTTAAAAGCATGGGACAATAACATGAAACCTGAAAAACACAATTATGAAAACATAATTTTTTGCCATTGTTGGTTTTCCATACATTTATAGCACAAAGGAAAATTACAAATCATGCAGTATTCAGAATAAGTATTTAAGATTGTGGTGTTGTAACTTGTAAGCAATGAAATTATATGAAGAAAGTTCCCTGTTTAGGTTGATCAGGATGGTCATAAGAGTGAAATTATGCAAGATTTTTGTCAAAAAAAAAAATCAATATTCTATGTTTTACAGTGCTTGATGATGGGTCTAATTTACAACAGTTTACTCCAATGCATGCTCATGTGAGCTCTTTGTGTGTAGAAGAGAATATTTTTAATGAACTTCAAATTCTAATAATGTTTGCAAAATGTTTTACAAGTTTCTTCAATTTCTTCATGGAAACTAAATTTAGTGTTCACAATTCAGTTTAAGAGTGTTTCTATAGCTGGCTTTGGAAAAGCTTGAAAACTGAAGTGAAAATTTGTGGTTACCTTGACATTATGCAACCAAAAGTATTGAGCCTCTCCTCAATTGAATACTATGCATATACCGTAATTGAATAGACAAAGGATAAAAGGAAAACAATGTATGGGATTTTTCAGTGTCAGAGCTTCACAACATTAAGATTTTTGATAAAATGTGCAGTGACCAATCACGATCATACACACTTTTTTCAAAATACTGACCAGGAATGAATCAGAGTGGTTCTTCCACATTGACAATTTATTATTAAAAAAACCCTTGATTGTCTGTTTTACACAAAAACAACTTTCATCCATCAGGCAAATTAACTTGCTCTATTCATTGCATCCTTTTTGTGAAACATTGCATCCAAAGGTATCAAATAAGGTATTCATTCATTATTTCATTAATGATGTTCTTGATTGCCAATATTAAAGTGGGGTTAATTGTATTTTCATTATACAGCAATGCCCTCATTGTCATTTGTAATGATATTTTCTTAGAACTACATGTACACTGTATATAGTTATAAGGCTTTCAAATTCCAGTTGTTTGTATATGTTATTGTATATATTGTAAAACAAAATGTTCATGCCTAATCAATGAAGTTTGTTAATAAATTCAAAATCATAAAAAACTGAAATAATAATGAAATAAAAACCTTTGGGATTTGCTCAGTCGATGCTTCAATATATTAATTATTTTGCTGAAATATTCATGAATATTTAACAAAAAATTTGTTCAAATATGGATAATATATGATGCCCCTTGTTATAAAAGCCACTGAAAATTATACCCCTTCATACTGCTCACTTCATTTTTCACCGGCGAACTTCTCCGCCTCGCATTCCTCACTTCCCCGGCGAAGAAAAAATGCACCCTTTCGCACTGACATTTCTTCCACGGCGAAAGTCAACGGGCGATTGCAGAACAAACAAAAGAAAATTGTAAACATTACTTCTTACATATTTCAAAAGGTATAAAAACAATTAATTACACATATTTTGGAAGTATTACGAGAAAAACAAACAATATCACCTTGTTTTTATATTTTAGCGCATTTTATACATGTAAAAATTGCTTTTTAATAAATATTGTTAGTAAAACAAAATTATGTTCTAGGGTATCTACTTGGCCATAGCATTCAGCTGAGCTTGCAACTATCGCGCGCGGAATCTCGGTACAGAGGACTTCGGGAGAGAAAAAATTGACCTCTGATGTCATTAAAGAGGAGAAGTTCTCCGGTTTGCTTTCATACTGGCTGTTTCACCGGCGAAGTTCTCCTGTGTACCTTTCATACTGGACACTTTCCCCTTTGCGGTGAAAAGCGCAATATGAAAGGGGTATAAAAAGCACAAGTCTCTCTATCTGTATGAAAGTGCACTAATACCAGCTATGCATCAATTAATTATCATGATTTATTGCTTTGAAAGTTGTTGTTTTGAAGGAATGTGTTTTTAGCACCTGAATTATATTTAATAGTGAAAGTACTTTTAGATAAAATCTATTAAAAAACCTTTAAAATCCTTTTTACAATGCCATGTTCAACTCTTTACTCTGTTATAAATATTTATAAATTACAGATTCTTTATCTACTAATGAAACATATACAGATACATACAACTCATTAAAATGCCAGACTCTCGACAAATTGTATAGTTATGAGTTATGCTAGTCTAATAGTATAACTACAGATATATGTACATAGTTTCACCTAGACAGCTCAAAATATTTTTTCTGAAATAAATGTATTGCTCCTGTAAACAGTCCAAGGAAAAGAAAATATTTGTTTGTTTGTTGTATCATTGTATAAGAGAGAGAGAGAAGTAGGAACCTTGGAAACAATGCGCTAAAGCCCTTTGGTCAGGCATTATTCCTCATTACCAGGCCGTCGGTCCTCTGGCTGCTTGCTTACAAGCATTCATGCTTTCTTTAAGCAATCAGGTAAAAATCCCCACCAATCAACAAGGGGGTATAAGTTAGAATAAGTACATGTACATGGTATGAGCAAGTTGATTCGGTATAAAGGGTGGAGACTCTAAGGCATAGATCTTTATACCTTGGTCACATTTGCTCTACGGCGGCCGTACGGCAATAAAAAACAGCCGTTTTATTAATTTTAATTCAAACCACCTATATGCAGCTGGTACAAAAAACGGCTGTTTTCAACTCGCCGTACGGCCGCCGTAGAGCAAATGTGACCAAGGTATTAGTAGACTCTTTCAAGGGCATGAATTAAGATATCTGGAAGATAATCACTTTTTTGTGACTGACATCTTTCATTTCTACACATAAGGGCCGTCTGCACCATCCTGAGTTTTCAAATTAGCGCGCTATTTCTGATCTGGCAAATTATCCCGATCTGAACAATCTCGAGATTATTTGCAATGGATACGCAATTATCGCGCTAGTTCGTAGGATTAATCTCGAGATTGCAATCCCAAGTCAACTTGGGATTATTTGCAAAACAGCGCGCTATTTTACGAATTATCGCGCTAATTCGTAGGTGCAGACGCACTCGGGATTATTTATTCACGGCGTCAGACCATAATGCATCGATGCCTCACACAAGCAGGAATTGCTCTTCTTGCGATGGTGGAGACGGGGTTTCTTGAATCTCGTGATTAATAGCGAAGAGGGCCAATCGGGCTAAAATCTTGAGATTAAGCAAACTCGGGATGGTGCGGCAACGCCTATACATACAATAAACCCTCCACAGTCACATCCTGTATTATTATCAAAGGTCTCCCCAGAAAAATATTGGTTTGAATCAAGAGAGAAAAATCAGCCAAGCATAATGCTGAAAATTTCATCAAAATCGGATGTAAAATAAGAGAGTTATGGGATTTTAAAGTTCCGCATATTTTTCACAAATACTTATGTGCACAATTTAGTCACATGCAAATGAGAGAATCAATGAGGTTCCTCACTCACTATTTTGTATTGTTTGAATTGAACAATATTTCAATTTTTACAGATTTGACAATAATGACCCACTTGACTGATCCATAAATGTTAAACATGGTATAAATTCCATATGTTCAGGGATAAATAAAACTTTGTTTTACAGGACGATAGGGAGAAAAATAGAATATTTCCTATGATAAAATACAAAGGAAATAGTGAGTGATGTCATCAGTTCCTCATTTGCATATCGTCCGGGATGTATATCTAACTATTTTGAGAAATTATGCAAAACTTACAAATGTCATAACTTTCTTATTTTACATCCGATTTTGATGAAATTTTCAGTGTTATGCTTGTTTGATTTTTCTCTTTTTATTCAAATCAAATTTTTGTTGGGGTGATTTTTCCTTTAAAATAACAAATATCAGGAGGGGAATAGTGCACTAGAGTAGGGATCAGATGCAGGACAAACAATAACATCAACCTACTGCTAAAAAATTGGTAAAAATTACACTGTTTTTAGTTTTGACAGGTGTTGGTTTTTTTCAACATACCAAAATGTGGTTTCAAACTGCCTTGATCATCACAAGAACGTTTTGAGGCTCAAAGTACCCTATAATTATTCCTTCATTCACACGGCCCCAAAACACACCCTTCAGAGAAAGTTGTTTGATGTAATAAGCATGCAAGGTGTGAGATTCAAAATCGTTGGCTCAGCTCAGCCACCCATGGCGCCCGCGCCCAACTTCACGCTGAGGTAAAGTTCCCATAATTTGCTTTCACACTTCCAAAATATCTGTGACCTTAACAAAATCCCTCGAAAGTTCCCATAATTTGCTTTCACACTTCCAAAATACCTGTGACCTTGGAAAAATCCCTCAAAAGTTCCCATAATTTGCTTTCACACTTCCAAAATACCTGTGCCCTTGGAAAAATCCCTCAAAAGTTCCCATAATTTGCTTTCACACTTCCAAAATACCTGTGCCCTTGGAAAAATCCCTCAAAAGTTCCCATAATTTGCTTTCACACTTCCAAAATACCTGTGCCCTTGGAAAATCCCTCGAAAGTTCCCATAATTTGGACAAGTACCTTCTATTTCACAGGTCTTTTCTTTGGAGATACATGTATTGAGGCGTAATTTGCTTTCGCACCACCAAAATTATTTGGTATTTTCTGATTAGGGAATATTTCACAATCGTAAAAAATACCTGCAACTGACAAAATATGAGTTGGTCTGAAACCACCTGTTGTTACCATTTTTTATCAAATTTTGACCATTAGTGATTAGATGATCAAAATTGATGACCGAGATGACCAATTATTGAGCTGAGCTTGACCAATTATTTAATCAGTTTGCCCAACATCTTCAGTATGGGCAATGATGTGTCACATTAGAGAACATTTTCTCAACTTAATTATTTAACTACATTTTGTTTACATTTTGAAGCCATGAAATAGATTAACCTTAATAAGATGAAAATCATGTCACAATATCTAACTTTATTTTAGTAGTTACCAATTGATAAAGATGAAAATCATGTCAGAATATCTATTATTTTGGTAGTTACCAATTACATGATTAGCAAAAAAATTGAGGGAACCAGACATGGCATATGGGGCAGAATTTCTTTTTAAAAATAAGTAAAATTAAAGCTGCACATGGGTGAAGCAAAGGCGCCCAAATTTTTATCTTTTTATACATAACTCTAATTTTGGATTGATTAATGTGAAATATGAAGAGAATAATATATTTCACCCTATTTATCCATTTATTTGTTAGTCGTTAAAAATTTTGGGGGTCAATGGCTTTCAAGCCCCCCCCCCCCCTCCATCTTTTTGCCTGTGATAGTTACAGTTAAAGTGCATTCTGCAAGAAGTCCTTGCAATAAACAACTAATGATTTCATTTCATCCTTCAGTTGTTGGCCATGATACGTGTAATTTTCATTTTTCCAAAAAGATTTCTAACACTTGTATTTTTTAAATGCTCTCCAACATTCTGAACTGATGTGCAAAATGAGAGCCTTTATTGCTCCTGCTGATTAAGGGTATGGAGGGGATATAAAAAAGTCCCAGTGTATTTACTACATGTATGTGTGCTGGACGATCTGTCTATCCCTACCATCTGTATGTGTCATACGGTACATTGTGGAAAAATATGTCTATTGCTATATCATTTCTTTAATTATGATTGCACACACTGATAATTTCTTCCAAAAAATTGTGCGAGAATATGTGCGTTTATATCTGAATAAGCATGATTTTTTGTGGATGGGTAAGGTTTCTTGGGTGTGTGTGTGTACCTGTATATTTATTTATATTTTATTCTACATGTACTTCCATGGTAAAGGTGAGTTCACAGTACATCATTCATATTGAATGAAACTGCAATTTGCATTTCAGCCTGATACACTGTAGGTTAAATGAATAAAATGGACAGATTTAATAGATAAGATAAATAAATGATAAATAAATGATGATTCTGCAAATTGGGTTGAAATCTCACACCGATATATGATGCTTTTACATTATTTTGTTGATGTATATTTCTACTCCCCCCCTCTCTCTCTCTCTCTCGCTCACCAACACACATTATAAAAATATAGGCCTGTGAGACGTACAGAATTACTGTTACTCCCTCTTTTCTTGATTTTCTTCATTTTATTCCTTTGATCACACAAAGTGCTGCTTGAAGTATACAGAACTTTGATACAATTTAGTAAATTTATTCAAAGCTTGTATGCAACTTAATTAAATAATCAATTAAAACAATGTTTCTGTTTTACCAAGGACTTTTCAATTTGTTTCCCATTTTCTTGCAGTTATAAAAGGAAAGTAAGATTGAGAAGGAATCATGGCTTGTGATTATACTCCTACCAAACCACGTGGACCTATTGCAGCATCCTTTGCTGGTCCTGGACCAAATGTACTCCTTCCTACCAACATTGGGCAAGGAACAGCCATCACAAAACGACAGATGCCCATTTATTCCTTTGGTATCCGACACAAGCGTTACACCACAGACTGCAGTCCAGGTCCATGCCACAATTACCCTTCTAAAGTCACCAGGAGAGGAAATGATGGTACTCCACACTATTCCCTGTATTGCCGTCCAAAGGAAATAACCACTTTCAGGACACCAGGCCCAGGAGCATACTCCCCTGAAAAGGCTGGACCTAGTGCTCACTTTAAAGCTGCTGCATACAGCCTTAGACCAAGAACAAAAGGAGTCAAGTGTGACAAATCCCCAGGTAAATGATACACCAGGTATTGGGCGCTCATCTTTAGTTGCAAGACGTTATTCAGCCAATTGTTGACAACATCTTTAGCAAAAAGGAATGATTATTTCATTATTAAATATCATTCTTGTTTAATACATATTTTTGTTAGGTTCCTTCTACAAGCTCTGCTAAATACTTTTTTCAATATTTTGTAATTTATTGCTTGGTTGATTGGTTTGAACAAACTTAAACTTAAACATCACAACCTGATACCCTGCCTTACAAATATTTAATGGTGGCAGCGGTGGGATATACATGCCACCAGTTTGTCTGGTGAATATGCACAGAGCTAGTACCTATCCACCTTGTAAATAATACTTGTTGTAGGGCCTTTATCCAAATACATGATTCATTTTCTAGAGGTCCTGGTTCATTGTTTTGTATATTTTTATGATTTTAACAGAGTTTGATGTAGATTTTTAATGTTGCCAATTTAATTAAATTCACCTTCATAGATGGTAACAGGCATTGCAGCTAATGTGTGCTACCAATTAAGGTTGGTGGTAGAGGCAGGTTATGCAAGAAACCATTTTACAGTGTGGTTAGTATAATTGTTTTATGATTTCATTTGGATTCATGTAGGTTAGTCACCACTGTACCCTGCCAAAGGATTCTTGTGAATAAATCCCTTTCTTCTAGAATAAAATCACCATCTTTTATCTAGCAGTAAATTTCATTGGTTTTATATATTTTCAGCTCCTAATTGCTACACCCTACCGCTTATTCTTGGGGGTTACTCCTGTGTTAAGCCTTCTGGACCTAGATACTCACTCAGATCTCGACCCAATGTGGGAAGCTTTGCTGAAGATATTGCGAAGACCCCAGGACCCGGATCACATAGTATTGTAGACCCATCCATCTACAAGCACAAGTCTCCTAGCTATTCAATGATTGGAAGAAACCAGATGCCATGTGATAGTACACGTAAACCAGGCCCCGGAGCGCACAGTCCAGAAAAGGTACATCTTATTTTTTTGTTTTCTTCTTTATATTAACAACTAAATCATGTAAAGTACATTTAGTATTGTCCAGCTTGATTGAACAAGTTTTTAATGGTGGCAGCAGTGGGATGCAACACAGTCCAGGGCCCAGTAACACAAAAGTTAGCGATTAATTGCTAAATGAAATGGCCTATCAAGATCATCGTTTCATGCTCACTTTGCTCAGTGGACTGACTAGGAACCAATCAGAACTTGTTGTGTCGGTGCAAGAACGCCCTTAGCACCAAAATTTCATGCATTGCAAGCATGCAAAAAACGCCCTTAATGGCGCACGTAAGGGCATTTCTGCGCTTATGAGGTGCACAAAAATGTCTTGCTGTAAAGGGCGTTCTTGCATCAACACGACTAACTTTATTTTTAATAATCTACTTTGTATCAAGCTAAAACAGGATTAGAAAGTTGCATCTCCTCACAGTGGCGGACCGTGACCCGGAGGAGACAAAGCATTGGAGGGGCACAGCATTGTTCACAAACAATACAGTGCCCCTCCAATGCTTTGTCTCCTCCGGGTCACGGTCCGCCACTGTCTCCTCACTTTCCTTTCCAATTTTTTGTTTTTTACAATGTATCATGTAAATGGGGGTGTGACACTGACATTTCAGCTTTTACTATTTTCAGCTATTTTTGCGCTTAATTTTTATCTTAATCTCAGCTTATTTTGGCATTCCTCTGTACGAAATTACAGGAGCTCTTTCCATATTAGCTTTTATTCAGCTTTGATTATTTACGATCTCTCATACCCCTATGTATAGGATGCCTCTATATCATGTAATTCTTGTCACTGTAGAGGGCGCTTTGCAATAACATGCATGTTATTCACATTATGATTTACAGCATGGAGATTGGTTGCGCTGGCTGTGGTAGGGAAGACACTGATAATGCCAACAAAACTGAACTAGAAAATTATGAAATAAGACTGATCTCACTTCCCTTTTTCAATTTCACACATATTGTGTATATGAATTGATATAAAGAAAATGTCCCAAATGTGAGGAAGCTAGAATAGAAAAGTAATTATAAATGTGCTCAAATAATTCTATCTCATTCATTCAATCTATTATTCATTGATTTTACAGCTATCGCCAGGCCTGACTGTCACTGTCATCATTCATTTGAATGATTCTTTTTTTTTTTCTTCCTAGGTTACTGTCACAAAGAAGTCAGCTCCAAAGTCCTCTTTCGGTATTCGTCATTCAGAATACATTACTCCTCTCATCGAACAGACTTGCGATTAAATTATTCTACTACTACAACCAACATTCATATTCATTGGTAAGTCATGTAACCTATAGAGAATAATTGATGTAAGATTATTTTGCATTGTAACATTGATGCTAGCCTACACAAAGTGTCTTCAGATGATCTTTGAAGTTTAGCATGATGTATATTCCTATGGTTCAGCATGTGATATGACATGAACACCCTGTTGCATGATTAATCACATGCTGAAAGGTAAGTCTCTAAAATGTTGTTTTGCAGGTTTTCGTGTACAGGACTATACACATAATTGTTCCACAAAGGTTTGAAATGCTTATCAAATTTTGAGAAGTACTATGATTCTTTGGATGTCTTTATAGGTCAAGTCCCCCCCCCCCCAGAAAAATGTTGATTTGAATCAATAGAGAAAAATCAGACAAGCATAATGTCTCTACGTTAAAATGTTGTTTTGCAGGTTTTCGTGTACAGGACTATGCACATAATTGTTCCACAAAGGTTTGAAATGCTTATCAAATTTTGAGAAGGACTATGATTCTTTGGATGTCTTTATAGGTCAAGTCCCCCCCCCCCCCCGAAAAATGTTGATTTGAATCAATAGAGAAAAATCAGACAAGCATAATGTCTCTACGTTAAAATGTTGTTTTGCAGGTTTTCGTGTACAGGACTATACACATAATTGTTCCACAAAGGTTTGAAATGCTTATCAAATTTTGAGAAGGACTATGATTCTTTGGATGTCTTTATAGGTCAAGTCCCCCCCCCCCCCAGAAAAATGTTGATTTGAATCAATAGAGAAAAATCAGACAAGCATAATGTCTCTACGTTAAAATGTTGTTTTGCAGGTTTTCGTGTACAGGACTATGCACATAATTGTTCCACAAAGGTTTGAAATGCTTATCAAATTTTGAGAAGGACTATGATTCTTTGGATGTCTTTATAGGTCAAGTCCCCCCCCCCCCCCCCAGAAAAATGTTGATTTGAATCAATAGAGAAAAATCAGACAAGCATAATGTCTCTACGTTAAAATGTTGTTTTGCAGGTTTTCGTGTACAGGACTATACACATAATTGTTCCACAAAGGTTTGAAATGCTTATCAAATTTTGAGAAGGACTATGATTCTTTGGATGTCTTTATAGGTCAAGTCCCCCCCCCCCCCCAGAAAAATGTTGATTTGAATCAATAGAGAAAAATCAGACAAGCATAATGTCTCTACGTTAAAATGTTGTTTTGCAGGTTTTCGTGTACAGGACTATGCACATAATTGTTCCACAAAGGTTTGAAATGCTTATCAAATTTTGAGAAGGACTATGATTCTTTGGATGTCTTTATAGGTCAAGTCCCCCCCCCCCCCCCAGAAAAATGTTGATTTGAATCAATAGAGAAAAATCAGACAAGCATAATGTCTCTACGTTAAAATGTTGTTTTGCAGGTTTTCGTGTACAGGACTATACACATAATTGTTCCACAAAGGTTTGAAATGCTTATCAAATTTTGAGAAGGACTATGATTCTTTGGATGTCTTTATAGGTCAAGTCCCCCCCCCCCCCAGAAAAATGTTGATTTGAATCAATAGAGAAAAATCAGACAAGCATAATGTCTCTACGTTAAAATGTTGTTTTGCAGGTTTTCGTGTACAGGACTATGCACATAATTGTTCCACAAAGGTTTGAAATGCTTATCAAATTTTGAGAAGTACTATGATTCTTTGGATGTCTTTAAAGGTCAAGTCCCCCCCCCCCCGAAAATTTTTGATTTGAATCAATAGAGAAAAACCAGACAAGCATAATGCTGAAAATTTCATCAAAATCGGATGTAAAATAAGAAAGTTATGACATTTTAAAGTTTCGCTTATTTTCACAAAATAGTCATATGCACAATTTAGTCACATGCAAATGAGAGAATCGATGATGTCCCTCACTCACTATTTCTTTAGTTTTTTATTGTTTGAATTATACAATATTTCAATTTTTACAAATTTGACAAAAAGGACCCACTTGACTGAACCATAAAATGTTGGACAAGGGTAATTCCACATGTTCAGGGAGAAATAAAACTTTGTTTCACAGGACAATCAGGAGAAAATTAGAATATTTCATATAATAAAATACAAAAGAAATAGTGAGTGAGTGATGTCATCAGTTCCTCATTTGCATACCGACCGGGATATGCATATAACTATTTTCTGAAATCAAGCGAAACTTAAAAATGTCATAACTTTTTTTTTTTTATTCAAATCAACTTTTTGTTGGGGTGGACTTGTCCTTTAAATACAAGGGTCCGTATTCTGAAGTCAGGTTTAAGTTAAACTCAGGTTTAAAGTTGTGGTTTAAGTATGGACAGCCAAAAGTATCAATTTTTTTATTAAGTTGTACGTTTCCCGATTCCTGATTCATCGATGGTGAAGACAATAATCTATACATACTTCCTAGACAATTATGAATGATTTGAGAGCCAAATGAGCTGAAATATTATATCCCTTCTGTTAGTGATTTATGTAACAATTGGCTGTCCATACTTAGACCACAACTTTAAACCTGAGTTTAAGTTAAACCCGACTTCAGAATACAGGCCAAGCAGTTTATCCCAAGCATGGGTTTAATGCAAGCTCTGACAACATGACTAAGTGTGACCTTTGACCTTCATCTATGATCTATGTGCTGTAACACAAAGCCTAGCAGATGATCATAGAACAAACTTGCATGAACCACAATGTACATACGTGTAATCAAATCATGAAAATCAATCCGTACCTGACCCAGGTGAGATCGGGGACTAGGATAGAGGTCAAATGTCACACTGTATGTGCAACATATTTACATCTTTTGTGAAATAGCACTTGGCAATGTGGCTTTTTCAAGTTTAATTTCCTTTTTACTTATGTACACTGGGAAATTGACATTTTTATGCTTGTTCACTGGCACAATTTGTGACAACACAACCACTGCAAATTATTATTTTCATGATTACATGCATGTTTGTTATGTTGCAAGAAGAGAGGTATATATCATAATATGTCAAATACCACCGGACTCAACGTTTGGTAGTTTCATACCAACATATTGGCATATTGATGTACATTTCCAAAATTTATACTTTTATTTGCAAAATTTTATACTAATTGTAATTTGAAACAGCCTTCATAAAGAAAACAGTAATCCTTAATTCCTCTTTGCTCATATTTTTCATGTATGTATATATTTTTTTACTTTCTTTCACTTTATCTGTTATGTTTTTTTTTTATCTGCAGATAAAATTGAACATTGCCATGTAAAGTGAATGCAGCAGAGTCTTTCTTCATTTGAAAAAAGAGATTTTTTTAAACACAAAATGAAAATTCAAGTCATCTAAATCAACTAACCAGATGTCATCTTTTACATCAGCAACAACACACAAACCCAGGCGAATTGGATTTTTAAATATTGTGTAGATCAACATTGTGCCATTGTTATTCTTTTGATAGACAAAAAGAGAGAGAGAGATGAAGCATTTTCTGGTCTAATATCAATATATTTTCTGCTTCATGGTATATTATGATGAATTTGTGTACTGTAAAGAAAACTTTATTTGGAATCTAAGGTTATGCAAATCAGTAAAATCATGTTATTTTTTATGATGAAAGGATAGAGCCTAAGCTTTGGTTAATGTTTTCTTCATACCATCTATTTTGTTGGAATTACGTGGTATATGCTGCTTTTCATTAAATATGCAAACTTATGAACGTATCGAATGCCTCATCTGTGAAACAGAATATTTATATACCGGTATGTGTACACATGAAATTTCTTTTCTTTGCATACATAAGATGGTAAAAGTCTTCCTTTTTCATTAATATTCAAAACGTTTAACTGTAGCCTATAGGTATGCTTCATAGAATACTAGATTCAATATGCAATTATACCATATTGAGGCAGGCCTCATACCCCCCTTCCTCAACAAACTATCAAGTCTTTCATATGTCACTATCCGAGCCATTTGAACTTGCTGCTTGCAGTTGAAGAGTCTTCTTTCTACTATTGCATGCCTTTATTGATGAATTCTGCATAAATCTCACTTTAGTAATAAACACTGCCAGGGAAGTTTGGATAATGTCGAGACATTTCTGGCTTGCATCCACTGAAGTAAAAGCATATGAATTATGAATATAAACTTATCAGTTTGAACATGCGATCTATTTCACAGGGTGTAAGCCATATTAATTTTGTTTTTTGCTATTAACATACATGCACCAATATGAGGTCGTTCCATCATGAATACATAGATTGATGTTAATCCATTAGTACATTTCATTCCTCATGATGTCATAATTACTTCAGGGGGGTGTTTCACAAAGATTTAAGTGTGACTTAACTCGCACTTAAATACTGATGCGCACAAGATATGCAACGCGCACTCTTATTGATCAATACGTAGTAGTGCGCGTCCTCTTCGCATGATCTGACCAATGCGGTCATGCTTTTTATACCGCGCGCAAATAGACATTTCAGTGCGACTCTAAGTCATACTTAAATCTTTGTGAAACACCCCCCTGGTTTTGATAGTACTGTATTTCGTCCAGAAATCAGGGATCCTTTTCATGAAAGCACAATTATAACTCGAGCATGACACCATCACTATGGAAAGCCAAGCTGTACAATAATCATCTGTCAACAGACATTCATTCGATGTGCATATTCCTTGCATCTGCAATTTGTCAAATCAGGGCTCCGTAACACAAAGGTTTGCATTCGATCGCTAAATACCAAGGACTAATCAAGATCTTTGTTGCACGAGCACGGTATATAAAAAAAACCAACCGGGAGCCAATCAGTGCGGTTCTTTCATATTTGCAATTCATCGCAAGCCTTTGTGTCACAGAGCCCTGCTTATTGTCCATGCAGCTTGGCTTTCCATATAGATGGCGTTGAGCTGACACTTTCATGAAATGGTCTTCCAGTATTATGAGTGTTATTGGTTGATTATACTTTTCATGCTTTAGAATTGGTGCTCTCAATCAAAGATATAAAAGATAAATCACTGTTTGATTCCAATCATCCTCAAGTTCTTGATCATCACTGCTTGAAAGAACACACATAGGCCCACAGTGTGACCCACTATGTGTTCACAGTGTGTTCACAATGTGAAATCAACTTTACACTGTTAAAGTACTAACATTGAACAATGTGTGTATTCATGATCTCAACTTTGTGAACACACTGTAGGCACTTCCACTGTAGAGGTGTTCAGTGTATATTACATTTTCACACTTCATCACTGTGAACACTTTGTGAACACATAACACTCCGTGAACACAATGTGAATACACTGAACACTCCTTGAACCCTCTGTTTACACACTGCAACACTGAACAGTCTGTGAACACACTGTTAACACTCTGTGAACACAATGTGAACACTCCGTCAACACACTGTGAACCCTGTGAACACTCATCAAAGAATCGGGTAATCATGTACGATAATTGATATTATCTGTAACTTGCCAAAAGAGAAGTAAAAAACAAATATTCATTTATCAAGAAATTGTTGCAATATGCACAATCTTGCCATGGAATTTGAAATGCATGTGTATGGATGCTATAAGTAATATATCTTGCCTTGAAATTGAAAAAAGTACAAAAATGTAGATAATATAATGTGCTTGTATTTGTGCTGTCTAATTTGTAGTCCATTAAAATCTAACTTGCCCATTAAATTTTTCATTCACTAGTGGCTAACATTATGATCGATGTAAACATTCGTTGATGCAAACAAAAGTAGCAAAATATGATTATCAAAACAATGATTGCATACAAATTTTGGCAATGAAATCTAAAATTAAATTGTGACATTTTTCTTTTGATAATTGTAGAACTGTTATTTTGACATTTGGTTTTCTTTTACCTTTTATAGATATTATTTACAGTTCAATTAAACATTTATTTTCCAACTGACTTTATATTCTTTGATAGAATATAAAAGCATTAAGAATGTAAACAAAGCTGAACTAAATACCAAACCTGGGAATGTACATAACTAAGTTATAAATGAAACCCAAATGAAAAACAACAGTCCTAAACTATGTTATACATGATAATATATAAGAAATGATATAAAGTGAATAGCATCGAAAAGCCAACCAATAGGTGAGAAAGACTTGGAGAGAGAAGGGTGGAGAGAGAGGTGGGGAGAAGAGAAATACGGACTGAAGGATAGATAGATAGAAAGATAATAGATAGATAATAGATATATAGAAAGATGGATAGATAAAAAGATAGATAGAACAAGGAAGAGGGGAGAGAAAGTAGAGATAGGTAAAAGTTCTGAGAGAAGAGATAAAGAAAGAGAGAAAACATGAATCAAGCTAGTAGAGTGAGGTGAAATTCTGAGAAAAGGTAGGTAAAATCGATGCGGAGAAAATGGAATTCTTAACGAAGAGAAAATGAGATAGAAAACGTGGTCTTGGAAGGAAGGGTTAAAGATGATTATTGACTACCCCCCCCCCCCCTGGTAGATTCATTTACATAGAAAGCTGGAGAGGGGTCAAATCATTTCACCTCTTTACATGAACTATTATTTACGAAATATACACTTGAAAAGTGGTTGTTGAGATATCAGTGTATGGATAGATACAATTCTATGAAATAAAACCAGTTTGGGATTTCGGATTCTGTATTGAGAAAATCCGTTCTGATGATACATGTTATACAAAAAAATCAGGTTTTTCACTAGCATTTTAAAATAGAGATTTGCAATCAAGTACTTCAGAATTACAGTTTTAACTCAGTTGAGATATGAACTTGTTAAAGAACATTAAAAATCGGACTTAAAAAAAATCAAGGATTGAAAGTTCTTTAAAAATATGGAATATTAAGAAATGAACATTGGCTCACTTTTTTACGAGAAGAATCAACCATGCAATGTCGATTAAATATTAATTTTCAAAATGATTTTCTATTCCAATTTCATTTCTATCTTTTTTTCCCTATAACAGATGAAATTGATACGACCCAGAGATGCTTACTTTCAAATTGAAATGTTGCTTCTTCGTGTACTTTTTGAGAGAAAAAAATGTTCATAAAGGTTTGTTATTTTTGTGAATTATAATAGAATCTCATATAATGAAAATTTCCACACACGTGTAGTGATGTACCACCCAAGAGTCGAGGGAGAAATTATATTTTTGATATGGATGCATGGTGGATCATGAAGAACGACAGAAATCACTTTAAAGAGATGGGTTCTGATAAGTTTCTTTCTTTGATTAATTATTACCCCTTGAGGGGTGGGCCGATCCCGGAGGTACTGCAATACCGGGCCAACCCGTGGCCAGGACGGAGCAAGCCCCTATTCCATGGCCTAAGTTCAAAAATCAGTTTAATATACAAGCGACTCGGTGAGTCGCGTTTCAGATATTAAGCTGAAAAGAACAGATTTATTAATCATATTAAAACTCAGAAAGAACAGTTTTACAAATCATATATGTTGATCCAACGGTATAGAGGTTACCGAGGGATGGAAATTATTGGGGGTAACATCAAGATATCATGTGGGACAATGCTTTGACAAAGCATTACGTTGTGAAAAGAAATTAATGTGTAAGGGGATTTGTTACATCATGCGCCTGTTGGTTAACAGGCATTTACGTAGGAACAAAAATATTTGGAAATGATAATGAATACGGAAATGATTATGAAACATAATGGATTGTAAATTATATTAAGTATTATTCATATTGGCGGTGACCGGTGACGTGCTCAACGTAAATATCCCGGCTGCCTTTGATGGCATCAAGGCAGCATAGACGCCTCATCAGGGCTCTGTATCGGCGAGAGATGCCGAGGCGGCCTAGGGTCCGTTCGTTGTCCCCGTGCCACGAACCAAGGGAGCCGATCACGAAAGCATGGACCTCGGCATCCATACCACGGCTGGCCAGATCTTGACGTAGTGTCTCATACTTTTGGATTTTGGAGTTGGCAGCTGTGGAGAGGGCATCCGGACCATTGTCGAATGGGATGGTGATGTCGACAATGGTCATCTTGTCACCCTCCACCACTGTGATGTCGGGTCGCTCCCTTGGATTCGGGTCGCCGGGGACATGCTGGTCTTGGTATACGTCTCCGTAGTGGATTGCCTTCACCAGGCGTTCTTGAATGAGGTTGTGCCTCCGGCGGATCGGTACCATGTTGGGACGGCAGTGGTTGATGATATGGGGCAACGTCTCCAACTGGTGATCACACCTTCGGCACTTGGCATTTGCGTTTGGTTTCCACCGCCGGGCTGCAGCATTTGTTGGGAGGCAGTTCAGTCGAGCACGGTGGATGAACCGCCAGTCACAAAACCGGATGAAGCTCCCGGATGTCAGCCATGATGTTCCGTTGGCGTAACTGTCCAGGGAGAGTGATCTGGCTACCTTGCCCTGGTCGGGGAGGGACCGAAGCTTCTCAGCCAGCTCGCTGTGGTGGTCAGAGCGGAGTCCTGATGTTACTTTCTTCGAGGGGATGGTACGGCCTCTACTCTCGACCTTGACATCGCCGCTTGAGGCTCCGACGATCCTTATCTTGAGGCGGCGGGATGCAGCCCTTGTACGTGACCAAAGAGATGATGCCTGGCCACTATTCCCTGAGTTTGCCAGAGGACCCTCACTGCTTCCGGACAAGAACTTGTCGATGCAGTCATCCGATGGTGCAGAATGGATCGTCCTGTGGACCACTGAGGTCAACTGTCCTAGAGCAACGGCTCTCACTGTGTCATCATCAGATGCCAGGATACGGACGGCTTGGGTTACGACAAGGATGTCGGCATCCACTCCAGGGTCAACAAAAGCCAAACCACCAGAATGCCGGGATGCGAAGATGAAGGCGTTGGATGATCTCACCGGAAGATGGCAGATCTTCTTCACGTGCTTGATAATGGCTGCTCGTAGGGGTTTCAAGTCGGACTTGAGGTATTCTGTGGCCCGCAAGGTATACTGAAGGATGGGTATCACAAAGGTCTTGATGGCATCTAGTTTCTGCCAAGGCGCCAGAAGGGAGGAAGAAATGGCCTCGATGTCTGACGACAGCTTCCTAGAGCTCTCCTGTAGACTTGTGAGTCTTGGGAGTCCAATGGGGACCCCAAGATAGCGGTAACGCTCCTCTTCAGTAAGGGATGGGACAGCAGCCCCTTGGATGTGGTGTGCAGACTGCCTAACATTGGTGCCACGCTTGCAATCAAGGGTGAGGGTTGCACACTTCTGAGGCTTGAACTGCATCTGAATGGTAGATGCAGAAGAGCCAGCAGTTTGAAGGAGGGATTTGAGGCCTTCAGTGTCTCGGCTGAGCAGCACCAGGTCATCAGCATAGGCCAGGATGGAGAGGTTCTTGCCCTGGACAGTCACTCCAAGATGGTTGTCTGATGCATTCTTCTTAACCGCCCTGATGATAAGTTCGATGGCCAGGTTGAAGAGAATTGGTGACATCGGGCAGCCTTGCTTTACCCCTGATCTGATGGGTACGGTGTCGGTCTGGCCCCCGGTCAGCGTGAACGAGGTTGACGCGCCATTGTAGGCATCCATGAGGAGGGTAACAAGCGAATCAGGGACACCCAGATTGGACAGGACGATCTTGATGACAGGATGAGGAATGCTTCCAAATGCATTCCTAAGGTCCAACCAACCGATGCAGATGGTCTTCTGGTTTCTCCTGCAGTCCTTCAGGGCAGCTGAGAGGAGGAAGGAGTGCTCGAAGCACCCCTCGCAGGGGCGAGCGGACTTCTGCTCGGGGCTGAGGTACTGGTTCTCACAGGCCCACTTGGTCAGCCGGTCCGCAAGCACAGCCATAAAGAGCTTGTAGAGACATGACTGTAGGGCGATGGGGCGGAAGTTGGCAGGATCCTCCGTGGGGCCAGCCTTGTGAAGTAGGATGGTAGATGCCATCTTCCAAGGAGCTGGGATCCGACTTTCAGCCAGGCATTTGTTGAAGATGGCCTCAGTGATGCGGAAGGACCCGTCCGCACGTCGAATGTGCCTGTACTCCAAGCGGTCCTTCCCGGGGGCAGAGTTTGTCATCCTTGACAGCCTTGCTCCGATCTCCTTCGCTGACGTGGGCAGAGATAAAGATGTCGCAGAGTCATCACCTTGAGGGACATCGAAGAGCGAGGATGCTAGGTTACCAACTGCTTCCTCGTCGACTTCTCTAGCAGAATACACCTCACGGAAGAAGTCCAAGACGTCTGACTCGGAACCAGAAAAGGAAGGTGATTTCTCCTTCAGTATGTGTCTGATGGCTCTTTTCTTGCTGGTACGATAGAGTTTCTGGATTCTACTTGCCTCACGGACATCAAAGGTTGGGCGATGCTGACCTCTTTGCTGTCTAGGAGGGTGGTCACCAGGTCTCTGCCTAACTTGCTGCTGGGGTCGAGCAAGATTGGGACGGGAAACAGCGACAGCATGGATGACAAATCGATCGCAGACTGTCTCAAACTCGGACCAATCTGATGCAGAGGATACAGCATCAACCCAGTGTTGAGCGTCAGACACAGGGTGCTCGGCGACTGAAGGAGGGAGTTCAGGTACAACGTCTGCTTCAGGTTGCATACGAGCCCTCTGGGTGACTGGGGTGTTAGTCTGTGTAGGAGGAGTCAGCTGCCTTGCAGCCCCTGGAGAAGAACTGGAGGCAGTGGCAGCGGGTGAGGGAGGAGTCAGAGCAGGGACAGGAGACGACTGTACCTGCGATGGAGGACCTTGAGACATCATCGTAACATCAGTTGGCAGAGATGATCCGAACTCCTCAACTGAGGGGCGGTTCTTGGGAGGAGACTCCCAGACGAAGGAAGGTATCTCGTCAGGATTCGAGGCGAGCTCCGCCCAAGAAGTGTTGGGCAGAGGTGGAGGAGAACGAGCCATGCTAGCTCCGGCTTGGGAAGAGGCAACACCAGGAATCGCCTGGGGCTCGAGTACAGATGGTTGAGATCGCTCCTTCTTGTGGACCTGCCAATGGTTCGCAGCCCTTCGTGCTGAGTCGAACTCGGACCGGCATGACGAACACCGAAAGGCATAGGCGAAGGTGGTAGCTGGATGATGCCTGGTCTGGTGTCGCTTGAGGGTCTGCTGGTTGAAAAAGTTCTCCGAGCATGCCGAACATTTCCACCGTGAAGGCAAGGGGTAGTCAAAAACCTCCGTGATGGAAGCCGGCGCAGCACCTTCAGGATCCGCAGAGGCAGCTCGATGAAGCCTGGCCATGTGGCGGCGGAGTCCACTGGAGGTGGCGAAGGAAGATCCACACACCTGGCACTCGTTGGCGGCAGTCTGCTGGTCGGTGGTGGAAACCTCGCTGGCAGGAACCTGGTTTCTGGAGCTTGGTTGGCGAGAACTCCTTTCGCGGGAAACTCGAAGGCGAGAACTGGTAACCCGGATGTCAGAACCCTGATGGAGGGCGGGTGGCTCAGCACCCTGGTGATCGCTTCCCTCTCTTCGGCAAGACATGATAGTAGATTAAGCTGAAAAGAACAGATACTACACATGATCTTAGCCAAAAGGCCGAGAAGCGATGTTCATAAAGGTTTGTTATTTTTGTGAATTATAATAGAATCTCATATAATGAAAATTTCCACACACGTGTAGTGATGTACCACCCAAGAGTCGAGGGAGAAATTATATTTTTGATATGGATGCATGGTGGATCATGAAGAACGACAGAAATCACTTTAAAGAGATGGGTTCTGATAAGTTTCTTTCTTTGATTAATTATTACCCCTTGAGGGGTGGGCCGATCCCGGAGGTACTGCAATACCGGGCCAACCCGTGGCCAGGACGGAGCAAGCCCCTATTCCATGGCCTAAGTTCAAAAATCAGTTTAATATACAAGCGACTCGGTGAGTCGCGTTTCAGATATTAAGCTGAAAAGAACAGATACTACACATGATCTTAGCCAAAAGGCCGAGAAGCGATACCGAATAATGGATTTTGTGATAGTTATTCAATTGAACTGCATGACTTTTGATGGTTAGAGAAATATTGCAGGCATCAAAAAACCTAGAGAAAACAAGCAAAGTTTCTTGAAATCTAATAGATATCTGCAAATGAAGTGCATGAATTATATTGTCTTTATATTAATCTATCTAGTAAGATATATCACAACTTATTTAAACCATTCAATTTGACTAAATATTCAATTTTTCACACGGAAACCTTAGGTTCTGACTGTACATGCAAGACGAAAAGCACTAGGCATATGAATATTCATAAGGTATGCTTTGATACCACTTAATACGTCAGGCAATCAAACCATTGACAATAGCAGGCGTGGGTGGAATTTCTATATGTCTGCCTGTGACGTCATAATTTCTATTGTAATCGGATCTCGCAGCGAGCGAGCGGAACACAAAGGTCATAAATGGTATCGATACGAACGTGCGCAATGCAACGAGATCGAAACGTTCTGGATATATTCCATTTATCATTTATGTCCGTGCCCCCGTGCTGTACATTAGCTGAATTAACCACGAATTTGAGAATCATATAGATTTTGATAGCAGTGTAGGATATAAAAATATATATACTGATTGTTTTAACATCGTACACTGCAAAAACTCCGGTGTTGATTTAATACCAGCCCGGAATCTATATAAAAATTATGTTCACACCAGAGAAGTATTGAAACAACACTAGTTTGGAATCAAACCGACGCTGTTTTAATACTAATTGGTGTTGTAGAAACACCTATCTGGTGTTATGACCAAGACGAAACTGGTGTTGTTTAACACTTCTCGGTGTGGACATATATCTTCCGGGGTGGTGTTAAATCAACACCAGAGTTTTTGCAGTGTACTTGTATTTCTATTCACTGGCAACGATGAGAAAAATTCAGTAGACATAATATTGTTTGTACACCGCAATTGTTTTTTTAATGAAAAAAAAACTGCAAGAATTATTTCTACTTGTTATAAAAGAAGAATGCAATTATAGTCATAATTTGACGGATTTGCCAAAATCATTACCTACCAACCAACCAATTCTTTAGGAGCTTCCCTTGACAAAATAAAAATTTCTTAGTTTTCAATCCACTATTTATTATGAAGAAGCTCATCTAACAATGGGGTTAGAGTTTAAAGGAGAATGAAACTCTTGAAGCAAGTTAGCTTTTGTGAAAGCAGAAAAATCAAAGAATAAGATCAACAAAAGTTTGAGTAAAATAGGACTAGCAGTAGAAGAGTTAAGAGCATTTGAATGTCGAGATCACTAATGCTATGGAGATCCTCCCATTGGCAATGCGACCAAGATCTATGATGTCACAGATGAACAACTCTCCCCTTTTGGACACTGAAAATATACCCCAAAACATCTCTTTTTGCTCATTCTAATCATATGACAAACGATTCATCAATGATATAATGTTGTGAAACCTCTGTACTTGTCCTCTCATAAAGAGAACACCTCACCTTGTGATAGACTCTATAAAAGTGAGAATATAAGTGAAATAAGTACTAAAGTAATGAGGGAGTTGTACGTGTGTGACATCACAGATCTTGGTCGCATTGCCAATGGGAGGATCTACATGGCATTAGTGATCTCGACATTCAAATGCTCATAAATTTCTTATTATTCATTCAATCTTCCTCAAACTTTCAACAATATGTTTCTTTGATTTTTCTCTTTGATATGGATTCAGCTGGTTTCAAGGGTTTCATTCTCCTTTAAAGTTCTCCCCCCCCCAAAAAAAAAAAAACTCTTGGCACTCTTCGGTCGAAGAGGGGAAGATCCAAAGCTATTGTGGCTATACGAATCAATAGGGTCGAAATGACTGTACTCGCGGTGTTTATCCACTATTTGGTTGGTTATGAGTGACCACTGTGGTTATGACAGTAAATGATTTTCTTTAAACAAATACTAGTAAGAGGGGAACAGGCATAGTTCTTTCAATAAAGTAGTTTTCTATGCTACTTGTCATGGTATAGTTTTCACGGTAAACTATGAAAAGTGAATACAACATCCAACTCCCATCATAATCATGATTCACAGAAATAATACGGTATTTTGTTTTGTCACGTTTAGCAGTTTATGAGTACATGTATCTTGAAATTCATCTAATCTGAAACCGTCGTCCTCGGATCATGAGTTCAATGCCTTTTAACACGACGTCATGTCCAATCTTCAGCAATAGCGCCATCTACGGCGGAGATCGTATAAAGCTTGCAGCTTCTCTGTCGAAATCATGATGTCATTTCTTCCCAAGACGACGTTGATTTGAACATGTAGAGAGAGAATCAAACAAGCTTGAATAAGAAAGTTGCCTCATTTTTTCCTTAAACACATTAAATTATATTACACCATACTTAACAATGTTACATTGATGTAAAATGTTTTAAAAAATCATAATGTGAAAAAATACTTTTGAGGTCTTTTCAAATGTTATCCAAAAAACATTAAAAAAAATTTGTGTTAAATGCAAGAACATCTTATGTCAAATACCCATTATTCATTTGCAATTTATAGCATGGTATATAAAACAATAGATTACTCCTCCAATAATGTCAAATTTATTTTGATTCCTAATGGAAATGTAAAATCATCATTAAATGTATTTTGATTTGGCGGATGTCCATTAGACTCGTCATCATTAGGACTTGTCATCATCATCGATTTTTATCAAGATTGAATTAGATGGGGTTTTTTAATGTGAGGGCGTAGCATTATCCAGAAAATATGTTTGTTTGAATAAACAGAGAGAGAAAAAACATAACCCTGAACATTTAATCAAAATCGGATGTAATATGACATTTTAAATTTTCGCTTAATTTTTACCAAACATTGATATGCCCAACTCAGTGACATGAAAATGAGACAGTCGATGACATCCTTCACTCACTATTTCTTCTTTTTTTATTGTTTGAATTATACAATATTTCATTTTTACATATTATTTGACAACATGACTCGACGGAACAATGCTAATTCCACACAGCAAAAACTGTGGTGTTAACCGGTGTACATAGAGGACCACACCAGTTATTTTACACCGGTGTTAAATTGACGGTGTTAGTTTTACACCTATAGGTGTTATTACAACACCTTTGGTTGTTACATTTACACTCATTGGTGTTCTGTTCAATCTCTAGGGTGTAATTTTAACACCTCGGGGTGTGGTCCTCTATTAACACCAACTGTGTCAGTTTTAACACCGCAGTTTTTACAGTGCACAATTTCACAGGGATCTCTTTTTCATTCTATTAATTCATTATATTCACTCTTTCATTCTTTTTCTAATTTCTCTCTGTATTTACTTCTTTCCTTTTCTTTCCATACTTAGATTTAGATGTGTAGTCTAATTCAATATATTTCAATATCTATATAATTATCGTACCCTGCATGATTGGTGACCTGACAGGCCTAGCTTTGTTAAGATCTCCTCTTTCTTTCAAATTGTAAAATGTTGTAATTTTTGTCACCGGAATCATACTCTGTAATGTAAATGATTTATATATAACAACCTCAATGTATGTTTAGCGTTGACAATCTATTTTTTTATTTTATGTTTTAACTACCACGTATGAATGTTTTTGTGAAAGCCTAGGGAAAAATAAATAAACAATGAACTATGATCGTTGTTTCACTTGACAATAAGGAGAACATTTGAATATTTTCATATTTTATGTAATAAAAAAAATAGTGAATGGATGGCGCCATTGGTTTCCTCATTTGCAAACCAGCCAGGATGTGCATATAACCTTTTTAATGAAATTAAGCAAAACTTAAAAATTTCATAACCTTCTTTTTTACATCCGATTTTGATGAAATTTTCAAAGTTATATGCTTGTTGGATTTTTCTCTTTTTATCTAAATCAACTTTTTGTTGGGGGTAGACTTGTCCTTTAAAAACTATATGCTATTGCTAAAATGTACATATAACTGTTTTATGAAAATGAACAATATGTCTAATTACCAAAGTTTCTCACTTATTCAATTTCGATGAAATTTTCAGTGCTAAATCATAATCAGATAGACAACTTGAGCCTAAAATCGACTGTGTTATTTTTAATAATTTTTTCATTTTTTTTTCTACTTCATAATTTTTACCGAATTTCATTGACACCTATAGTTTGTCACTCGCTTACATACTTTCAAAAAATCATTATCGTCTCGTAAACTGAGCCCTCTCAAATTACATCATAATAATATTGTCATCAAATTCTCTTCGGTATCTTTCCGAATTTAGTTTTATCCACACTTGAAATCTATTTCAAAATTATGGCTCGCCCGGTTTGCTCGTTTAGTTAATTGCTCGCTGGCAAATTACCTTTCAAGAAAGAATTAAAAACAACGTGCACCATATCACCCGTCGTAAGTTTGCCTCAGTGCCTGGTAAATGAGACTACTCGACATCGTGTTATGGCTGTATCAGATCAAGCGTATAAGCAGCTCTGATAAACTCCAAAGTCCAATCCGGGGTCAATTATGCTATTTATAAGTGATAAATTAATCCTTTAAACGCTCAAGTGATTATGCACTGTTTACCTTGAAAGAGATATGTCGACATATAAGATTAGGCTAAAGCCTACGGCTATATCATTACATGTATTTTGCACTGTGACAGCTGCCGCTGTTACAGCTCAGATGCATATTGAGTTGTTGTACTTGTAATGTATATTATATTATATTGAGCTGGGTTCCCAATATATCACGCGTTCTAAATCACTGTAACACATGCAAGTATTGGGAGGGGGACAGGATATGGCACACTGGACTAAAATATCTAGAATCAAATTTTGTGACATAGGCTTGGTATCCCCATTTTACTTTTTTCCCCTTTCATTATTTTTTATCTTCCTTTTCTTATGTTTTTCTCGGTCTTAGACATTTTTGGGGCGGGAGTGCGCAACATTGGCGTACCGTGGGTCAAGGCATGGGGGGCACCAGCAAAAATTTTGATTCACTTAATTGGTATACTGACCTAATAGAGACATTAAACGGGTATTATCTCACTGATAAAATAATGCGAGCACGAAGTAAATTTTTAAAATCATTATACGTTTAAGGTCATCAAGTTCAAAGGAGCCACTTCTAGCTCGTCAGGGATCAGTTGTAAGATCGTCAGGGGGGGGGGGGGGCAGGGATACGTCCCTTGCATGGGTTGTGACTCATTGTAGGTACGCTAATGACTATAGTCTTCTAATGCGAGCACTAAGCCCTTGCTATATACACCTAAACACATAAGCATTTTTTGTTGTCAGTGTATTGTAATCATGAACATGATAGTATCTCTCACTAAGCAAATATTACGAGCGCGAAGCGCGAGCTAAAAAATCTTAGAAATTCAGACCTGAAGATGGGTAATCTAAGGCTTGTTTGCAGGAATTCACTATAAGACCATACCTATTTCACTAATCAAAATCTTTGATATTCAGACCGAAATAGGGATATGTTATAGGAATTCATGAAGAGGATACATATCTCACGTTTTATATTTAGACCTTGAAGGGGCAACGACTTTAAGTAGGCATGAAAAAGAAGCATATGTCACTACATAAAACAATATTAACTCGAAGTGCGAGGAAATATTGACTTGAAAACGGGATGCTTTAGTACAACAGGATATTAAATCGATAATGCGAGCACCCTGAGGAATGATGAACATATGAGGAGTTTAGTTGCAAAAGTGGTTAGGTCCACTTTGGACCATTCCAAGAAAAACCATGTTTTTTATTCTCACTTATTGCAAAATTCTTATGAGAAACTAAATTGTCATGATGTACTACCCTATCATGTGAACATGAAATTGGGTATAAAAGAAATCTACCTGTCTTTAATTTTTTTCTATATATCTTTAAACA
This sequence comes from Lytechinus pictus, assembly GCF_037042905.1. Classification (NCBI taxonomy): domain Eukaryota; kingdom Metazoa; phylum Echinodermata; class Echinoidea; order Temnopleuroida; family Toxopneustidae; genus Lytechinus; species Lytechinus pictus. Next base: position 159,568 of record NC_087263.1, read on the forward strand.
AATTATCATTGTGGACCTAACCCCTTTTGCAAGTAAACTGAAATGAATCCAATCTCGTTTGATTAAAAAAGTGATTTTTCTTTGCCACTTTCATTCACGTTTTCATTTGAATTTCAAATGTTCGTTGGTATCATCAGAGTGACTAAAAATTTAGAGGTTTTGAGATATAAAACCAAAAAAATTATGAAAAATGGACCTAATCCCTTTTGACAAATGAGTTCCTTAGAAGAGTTTTGTTGCAAAAGGGGTTAGGTCCACTCCAAGGAAGTCATATTTTTAATTCTCCCATATTGCAATATTCTTATGCGAAATTGTATTTCCATGATACCCTACCACGAGAACATAACATTGGGTATAAAATAAATCTACCTCTCTTCATATATTTTATGATATTCTTTTCCAAAAAAATCTGTGTGGACCTAACCCCTTTTGCAACTAAACTAAAATGGACCTAACCCCTTTTGAAAAAAAAAGTGATTTTTCTTTGCCATTTTAGTTCACTTTTTAATAGGAATTTCAACTTTTCTTTGGTATCACCTTATAGAGCTACTAAAAATCTATACATTGAGACATAAAAATCAAATTTGATGAAAAATGGACCTAACTCCTTTTGCAAGTGAGCTCTTCATATATAGGCCGTAGACAAATTATGTTTCATAAAGTTATGAAAAATATTTCTTATGTAATATAATATTATATAATGTGCAACAATTCTCCCCCACTAGGTTTCTCTTTCTTTCTCCCTCCTTTTCTCCTATTCTCCCGGGTTTTTTGCCATCCGATGGGGGGGGGGGGGGGCGGGGGCACTTGCCCCCATAGTTCCGCCACTGGTGGGAAATATCCCTTTAGGTCCCCTCATCTGTTCCACTCCTGTAGAGAAAATAACTGTTAATTTCAGACACACATTTCTATCCCAAATCTATATATATCATATAAGAATATTTTGTCACCACCTGTTTGTTATATTTTTTTTTTAACTAAATAAATCTCTAAAACAATGAATTTCAAACGTTTGATCCTTTTTACCCTTATGTTATGGAGATTATAGGCCTACTCCTCGTCTGTCTACCAGTGTTATTTGGGTGATCTCATCATCTAGCTCCCCATTCGTTTCCCTTCCCATCATACACTCGTGTATCTATATTTGAGGGTCTGTTGTAGTGAGAAAGCGAAGCGTCCAATCCACTATGAATATATTATATACAGGCACTGGGAAGCATTGATGTTTCATATAATTTCAATTAAAAAAAGAAAGGCGACTTCAATCTGGGATGGGGGCGTAAGGGTAAAACAAAACGCTACAAATTTTGAGAATATGTCGATGGCTTATCGCTTGTCACATATCAGCTCACCTTGGTACAACTTTAATTCAAGCAATCTCAAATTTTATAAACCAGGTATATATTCCAGGTCCGATTTCTCTGTGTTTTTTTTTTTTTTTGGGGGGGGGGGGGTGGTTCTCTCCTTTCACATAAACATTTCATTAGAAAGGTTTGATTGAGAAAAATTACTCAACATTGAACACTATGTATTAAAATTAACCAATGCATTATTAGTAGGGAGCGGGTTTGTTTATTGATAAACAAAGGTTGGCTCTAGGGGGGGGGGGGTGGATAGCCGGTATAAATAATCCCGTGTTTGTCAATGACCCATCATGCACGGAGAGCAAAAAAATCGATATCCGTCGCCTGTCCGCTCGCTCTCTCCTCCAAAACAAATAGGCATTATATAGTGATCAACTTCGTTAGCGACTTGACTATTCATTACATTCAAATCCACTACAGACGATCGACTTATACATTTTCTGTTTCGAAATCATGATAAGAGACCGTCTTCTTGAAATCACAAATGACCATTTTACAAGAAAGCATTTTCTCTGATATGATTAGCGACCACTTTCTTCATTTATCAATAGCGACCATTCTTGTCCCATATGTCGATCAAAATGAATCTTGATTCAGTATTATGAACATTTTAATTAGCAACCAACCATCAATGTATCAATATGATATGAATAAGGATCCCTCTTCAGTTTTCTGAATAATGGCTGATTTCGCAAAACGCTCTTATGATAATACCTCAAGGCAAATTATGAATTGCGGACCGTATTGGGTATATACATTACATACATTGATTGCGCTTTTTATGGATAGAAAAATATCCATAAATGAAGAAGAAATTTTCAGAATCATTTTTTATGAAATGACGGTCAGAGTTGGTTTTTTTTAATTTAGTTGTCGATGATATTTTAAAAAGAAAATACTTTTATGATCTATATGTTTCCGTTTTTCTAAAAGGATTTGTTTTGTAAAAGAATCTACCTGCGATAAGATGTAGGACCATGAGGACAGGCGCGGATCTAGGGGAGGGGGCTGAGGGTGCGGGCGCACCTCGTAGAATTTCAACACAAAAAAAAACGGGGAAAGGATAAAGAGGAAAAAAGGAAAGAGAACCGTAGTGGGGCAAGAACAAAAAAATATTGTATATTATATCATAATTATGTATTACATAAGATATATTCTTTTCATATCTTTATGAAAGATAATTTGCTTCGGGCCTATGTGATTATCACTCCTGGTGTACTAAACTACTCGTTTTCAAGTCAATAATATACACCAAATATATTTCCTCAAACTTCGAGCTTTTATTACTTGATTTAGGGATATATGATTCTTTTTCATGACTACTTAAAGTGGTTGCCTCTTTTTAAGGTCTGAATATGATATATAAATATATATATCGGTGAGATATGTCTGCTCTTAAGGAATTCCTAAAGACAGTCCTTATCCCTTTTCGCACTGTTAAAAATAATTTAAACAACGCTGTTTACTACGTGAATCGCACAGTATTTGTTTAAACAGTTAAAAAAATTGTTTAAAATCTTAAACAACCATGTTTAAATTATTGATAATTAAATATTAGAATTTAAACTTTCTTGTCCAAGATTTTAAACACTTGTTGAAAATGTTTAAACAACTACTGTGCGATTCACATAGTAAACAGCGCTGTTTAAATTATTTTAACAGTGTGGTCTGAATATAAAAAAAATTCAGCTCGCACTTCGAGCTCGTATCATTTGGTTATTGAAATACGTATGGTCTGAATGAAATCCGACAAACAATCCTTATAGAATGCCCCTCGGTCTGAATATAAAACAAAAAAAATCACATCGCGTTTCGCGCTCTCGCAATATCGATTAGTCAGACACGTAAATAAATGGGAGTGATTGGAATTGTTCCAGCCACCCCCCCCCCCGTCTTAGCAAATGCTAGATCAGCACATATGGGTATTCTTTACGCGTTGTACTAAGCCGCCCTATATACGCCACCGAAAATCTGCTTGTGACTTCAAATACGCCCCCCCCCCCACGAAATCCTAGATCGCACCTGCAGATTGCCTATACCCTAAATCAAGAAAAAAAAATGAAAACAAGGAATGAAAGAAAGGAAAAATGAAAACGGAGAGATTAAAATTACTTCATTCAATTGCTCCCTCCCCCCCCCAAATAAAAAACCCCTCCCTTCCATTTTATACATTTGAAATATATTTGTATTTATTCATTATCTATTGCGTTTCTTTAAAAAGGGAGGAGAAGAAAAGGGCCAGACTACGGAATTCGTTATATAGGAAGTACCAAAATCAAGCCATTTATCATCGTTTTGAAAAACGATGATTAAAAAAAACCACATTTATAGCGCATTAATTGAAGCCGACACCACATCGCGCCAAAAGTTAGCACCCCTAAACATGCTAACAGACCAACTCTAATCCGTGCCTGTATATAGGAGATGAGAACAGGATGTATACGCACACGTGTGAGCAGTCAACATGAACTGCACCCTCATCGGTCGGCAGGGTTATATATAAATCTTAGAGATAGATTTTCTTGTTGTTACATATATGTTTTTTTTTCTAATCATATTAAAATCATATATAATAATTATATATATCATTCTGTACGTACTTGAAGTCAGTGGGCAACTATCTTTACCCTACGAATTCCATTTGGTTTTTTAGGTATTTGTCCGTTTTTTCCGACATCATCGATGTTTGCCGTATTGCCTATATAATATTCATCATGCTTATGATACGAATCAACATATTTTTTCAAATGAAAATTACCAAAATTACCATTCCATGTAATCATCTTTAACTATTATTTTATTAATCTGTCGATATAGACACACACACACACACACACACACACACACACACACACACACACATATATATATATATATATATATACATATATATATATATATATATATATATATATATATATATAATAAGCTCCTAAATAAAAACAAGTTTTCCTTATGTAGGTTTATCATTAATGCGATACTGGAGATTTATGAGCTAACTTTGAAATGTTAACCTTATCCTCTGTTTATCTATTCCCCCTTACAACCATCATAAAAGTTAGAGTTTGTCAAGCGTGTAGGTCAATCAGGGCCTATTGCTCATCTGGTCAAATAAGTCGAAGTTTGGGCATAATATTAAACGGGCATTGGCTCCTTATGTCCAAGTACTTGGACCAAACTTTCAATTTCTCATACCCCATGACACAACCAAACTATATGACTCCACTCACAGTCTTTTAACCCAGTGTACCCCCCGTGTACCCTCCATGGCCTGCCTCCTTGAATACCCCTTTTTATTTGAGTAGTCCTCTAAAGAGAAAGAGAAAGAGCGCGCCCAAGCGAATAGCGATCGGTTGCTCACAATAGAGTGTCCGAAGTTTCCTGGGCGATGCGGCGATGCATGGCGAACGGGTTGGTGTGTTGGTTGCCTAGTAACTTTATTGATAGGACCCCACGCCAGTTTTGTTGATAGGGGCCTACAAGCAGGCAGATATCTTAGTTGTGGGTCAAATTTTCTTCAGCACAGGTGCAAGCGCGCGGCTTCGTCGTGAACCAGCGTCATTTCTTCTAAACAACCGTTGTTAGTAGTTTAACAAGTTTATTACAAGAACATTCATATCGGAATCATAAACAAGAAACATCTTGGATTAGATTCACTCCGGATTCTTTAAGGTAAATATGATTATTGAGAGGTTTTGTTTGTGAGTAGAGTAAAGACGACTGCACACCGGGAAGGGACATCTTGAATTTTTTCAAAAGACTCAAGATGTCAAGACTAAAAGACTCAATATTTCAGTTTAAATGTTTTGAAACCCATGTTTCTTTGAGTAATAACATAGCAAATGAGAAGAAGTTGTATGAGAAGACGTATTATGGTAGTAGTAGTTATGATTGAAAACTTAGTAGGAGTAGAATTGAAGTAAATGTACATGCAGTAGCAATATTTGTACAATCACCGTTGCCATGGATGATGTGTTACATGTAGTAGAAGCAATAATATACTTATAGTAATATGATAATATTTACATTCCTCTTTCGGCATACCCAAAATCTTATAGTTGGTAAACATGCCTTATAAATGTGGATCGATGCTAACCTAGTTTTCCTAACCAGAACCCAAGAAAAGTTATATACATGTCATACTAATACTAACCTCGCAATACGTGTGAGTGTATACATGTATGAAACATGTACTTAACTATATCTACTATACCAGTATTTTACCTTATTATTGGGTTATTATTTTTCTTAGTGTTTTACTTTATGATTTTCTCCTGTTTCAGATTTACGATTATATTTGATGTTTTCTTATTTCATGATAGTTTTCAGTCTCACCTAACCATATTTTCCTCCATCTTTTCTTATAGGTATAAGTGAAAACTAGGATAAAACAGAAAGATGGCTGCTGGCTATACTCCTACCAAACCTAGAGCTCCTATTGCAGCATCCTTCGCAGGACCGGGTCCCAATGTCCTCCTTCCCAGTAACATTGGCCAAGGAACGGCCATGACCAAGAGACAGATGCCCATTTATTCATTCGGTATTCGTCACAGATCGTTCACCACCGACTGCAGTCCAGGACCATGCCACAACTACCCTTCTAAAGTCACCAGGAGAGGAAATGATGGCACTCCACACTATTCCCTGTACGACCGTCCAAAGGACATAACCACATTTAAGACACCAGGACCAGGAGCTTATTCTCCTGAAAAAGCAGGAGTAAGTTCCCATTTTCATGCTCCTGCATACAGCCTTAGGTCGAGGACAAAAGGAGTCAAGTGTGATAAGTCCCCAGGTAATTATATCCCATAATTGCTAATCTCTGCTCAGAAGCTGAAGATCAAAACAAAGAGAAAGGGTTGTTGGTTTGTCACATTAGGTTGAGGTTATAGTTCATGCATCAGTCCTCTCTAATAACCCTCTCTAATCTCCCAGAAGTAGAAGGTTTGATATGATAAACCAATCTGCTATGTTCAATTCTATTTTTTGTGGCAGCGGTGGGATACATTACCATTCAAATTTCTTTTGACTCAAACTCCTGAAGTAATAATAGAATTGTCTACATGATGAATGTCACAATGGGTCGCCCATGTTTTTAAACAAGTTCCATCAGCTCCTCTTTACCAAGAAATTTGTTTGTGTTTTGAAGTTTGGTTGTTGTTGTTTGTTGTGGGTCATTTCCACACCCAAATGATCTCCTCAGTATACTCTCAGTGTGTTTATCACAAGGTTGATGAGCTGGTAGGTATTTAGTTTTGTTGGTTTAAAGTTTAATATTAAACGTATTGATATCAGTTGTTTGTTTCACGTTCATGATCCTTGTAAATGTGAAACATATTCATGATCTAGGTTTTAATTTTTTTTTATTTGTTTGTCCTCAGCTCCCAATAGCTACACTTTACCCAAGATCCTTGGTGGATACTCCTGTGTGAAGCCATCTGGACCAAGGTACTCTCTTAGGGATCGCCCCAAGGTTGGAAGCTTTGCTGAAGATCTGCAGAAAACTCCCGGACCAGGATCACATGATGTTGTAGAGCCATCCCTCTACAAGCATAAATCTCCTAGCTATTCAATGATTGGAAGAAACCAGATGCCAAGTGATAGTACTCGCAAACCAGGCCCAGGAGCTCACAGTCCAGAAAAGGTATGCGTGTCTTGTCTTCTTGATGAAAACTTTAGTAGTACTGTTCAAAGTTTACATGATTTGTAATGTAATGTTCAAAGCTTACACACAGGCCATGGTTAATTCTGCCTTTCCATTATTTTAATGGTGTCAGTGCTAGGATGAACGTGCAATACAAATCCAAATGGATCAAAGCTAAAGAAGCAATAATATGAGATGATGCTTTTTTAGAAGCTTTATTGTACTTAATTAAAATATTGCATTTTGATTATCATTGTTATGTGGCAAGTAAGTATTATGTTGAAAATTTTCTGTGTCATATGAGGACTTGTCTGAGTCTAATAGGGCCATTGAACCTGTCCAGAGATATTTTATTAAACAGATCAGTCTTGATTATTGATGGTATTGGTGAGTAGGTGAAGTTATTCTCATTTCTATTTTTTCTCTCTCTTTTCCACCCCACAGGTGACGGTCAACAAGAGGATGGCTCCTAAATTCTCCTTTGGTGTCCTACATTCAGAGTATACCACACCTCTTATTGAGCAGCCTTGTGATTAAAGCATCTTCTATCAATACTTTAAGTTTACTTGGTAAGTCATTTGTCTCATTAGAAAAGGATTCAATTTGCTAAGAATTTTGCCCCCCCCCCTGTTTATTAAATACAGACAGCACCTTTATATCATACAAAACTAAAAGAAGAAGGAAACATTTCAAATTTTTAAGTTGATAAACATACATTTTGAATATGCCTCCAGACAAATAAAGTACTAGTAATTGTAAATCAAAGATGACAGCATTTCTTAATAATATTGCCTTTCATAATTTATATACATTTGTTTTATATGTTTACATCACTGATTTGAACTATATATCAGTGCAGGGAGCTGGGAGTAGATCATTCCCTGAACTTTTAATGTTGTTATGGGTTATAATCTCTTATTGATGTATTCATATTGATATTATGATAAATTGCTTTCAAGTATCAATTATCTATTAATGTCATTTTCCTTGTCTTTTCTTTTATTTACAGATAAATGCAAAGTTTTGGTACTGCTATGTAGAGTGTATGCAGCAGTGTCTATCTTGGATAAAATCATGGATTTTTCTGCCACAATTGGTGTTGACAGGCTAAAGACATTGAAACATCAACATCATATTTAAGAATAAGATGGCAGCAACAAAAATGGACAACAACTTGTGAAAACCTTACAAGCCTGGAGAGTTTTCTGAAATATTGTCAAGATTTAACCTGCTGCATGACAAACATTATAAAGATTCTCACTCTGTCAAAAGAGAGAAAAATCTTACTATTTATGGCTTGTGAATGGCGAGGAAATCAGATATATTTGTAATGTGTATTCAACAACCGTCCATTGTATAGTTACAATTAGAGCTTCAACGAATATGCAAATCATTGATGATAAGTATTATATAATCTGTGGAATGTAGCATTGATTAATGTACGCATGAGGTGTTTATTCTTATGTGAATTATTAGACTAATGTCAACATGAAGAATTCACTGATAGGATGTGTAAATATGAACAACAGAACAAAAATGTTGATTTATTGTATTCTCATACAAGCTTGCTTTAGTTTACAACTTACAAGTATTATTTGATGCAGGAATCACCAACTTTCTTCTAATATCCTGCATATGTCAGTGCCATATTCAAGCAATTCACATTTGGTGCCTGGAAAGTCTTCTCACTCCTTAGTGATAGATTCATAAAAATCACAATTTACTTCCAAACACGCAACGATCAAGAACAAATGTACCAGTAATCTCATTCTGACTCAACATGATTTAACTTTTGCTTGAGTAAGAATGAAAAAAGCAATCTTCTGTGTGAAATTTGTAATAATCTTCCTTCAGAAACAGTATTCCAGTAAACTGTAATTACTTCAAAATAAACAGTATGCAAATTTGGGTTATTTTATGAGACATGGTGAATCTCCTATCCGTCCACATGGTTTAACAGTATTATATGCTTGTTTAGTATATTTATATTTTCCACATGCTCATGCTAGATATGATGCTTTATTACAAGATGTATGCTGAAAATACATGTATGGTCATAAGCACTATATAAAGTCAGTGTTTGAATTTTGCAGTATTATTTACAATGGCTTTTTATATATCATTTCACTTATTGCAAGAACATATGTTTTAAACAGTTATTTTTAATGTGTATATGCATTTACATATATATGAAGCAGTAGTGTAGGCTATTGATGCATAGGATTTGTTCTTTTTTAGAAACAGAATATTTATCAATCCATGACCAGTTCACAAATGGGCATTTCAGACACCATTTATTGAGTATTTGTGTTTTCGTCAAATGTAGGAAATCAGAAGAAATTTGGTTAATGTCTCATTAAAAATGATTGGATTCTGTAACTTTTCAAATAATTATTGGGTAAATTGAATAATGCAGAATCTTCTCATTTTCAGCTATTAAACATTGTGTAAAGATCATAATTTGAATGTGCTTGCCTCACAATTATAAAAGTACAAAAATGTACTTTTGTTGTAAAAAGTAGAATATATGGCTTGTGTGCGTGTGCTATAATCATGATAATGTATTTTGTAACCTCCAATTCTGTATATCTGCACAATGTTCGCCAAATATGAAATTCTGATTTGAAAACAAAATTGCTTCTTTAAATTGATTTTCCAGCTGGTTTTGGAAAGGTTCATAATCCTCAACACTATACTTACCTGAACAATCTTCAAAAGAACTTTTAGAACAAATATTGCTTCTGGTGCCTATGTTTGTGAATTAATATTGTGGGAAATCAATAAGAACTATATAATCGCTCTAAATTTTCTACATGTATTTTCGATTTGTTGAACAATTTACAATTTTGATAATTAACTGTATATATCTTGCTTTATTGCTTTCAAATATATGTAATAAATGTATACTTAATTCTATTTGATATATTATGACAGAACTGTCTTTTCGGGTTGTACTATAAAATAGGCAGTAGGCCTACTACATTCATGTATGATGTAAATACAGGGATAAAAAGAATGAGACCATTGACTGATCCAGGAGGCACAACCGGCCCGTGCCCCCCCCCCTTTGAGAAGCAAAATAAAAATTTGTAACTAATGTAAAAATGCAGTTAAAACAGAAGTGTGCCCCCCCCCCTTTGTCAATTTTTTTCAGGGACGAAATATCCTTAATTTTAGGTTAAAACCTTTTTTTTTGCTTCTCAAATTTTTCCTCGGAAAAAAGTCCCCCCCCCCCTTTTTGGAAAATCTAGCTGGATCCGCCCCTGAGTGAGATGTAACTCTGGGGAAGGGAAAGATTGTGGAGAGAGAGAGGAGGGGGGGGGGGGTGAGCGCACATGTGACAGAGAGAGAGAGTTGGGTGCTGAAGCGCGGTAGATCCATGTGGTAGAAAGGAGAAAGGGAGGGAATCGAATAGACCCCCCCCCCCCGATATAAGGAGAGCAATAGATTGAAAGAGAACAGTCTGTAGACCACTCTAGTATTCTCTAATTATCCATCAAGTTAAACATGAAGGCTGCAGGGAATTGAAGGAGTTAAACAACCGGAGAGAGGGAGGGTGTGTTGGAGCTTGCACTATTCAACGAAGCCTTCTCATTGGTGGATACTTTTCTCAAGTGATATCTCACCCCGGGTATCTCAGACTCAGTGATCAATACTTTTTTCCATTTCCTGTGATCAATACTCGTATCATACCGAGTACAATCTACAACAAAGATGGCGCTGTTCAAAAATAGTAAAGGACAGCATTTATCATTTGGATTGTCTGACCTCTACAAATTACTATTTTTTAATTCGTGGCGGCACCACAATTTTGAAATGAGGGGTGGAGGGCAAATGAAAATGTTTGAGGGGTGCAATGCCGGATACTCTACAATTTTTCTTTTCATTTGTTTATCAATTCTTCATGCCATCGATTTTATTTTGTTAAAGGGAAAATTCTCACTGATAAAAAGGTTTATTGTGAAAAAAGCGGGAAAATGATTACATAATAACACTAATAATGAATAATAATCACTGTGATTTCTAAGGTGCCAAACCCATTTAAATCAAATCTTTGCTCAGCTGAAGAGAGAGAGGGAGAGAGATAGGGGGAAAACTATATCAAATCTGAAAGAAGACAGAAGAAAGAAGTGTGAACTTTCCCCCTTGACTTGACAGGGGCCGCGAAAGCGGGGGTGGGGGGCTTCAGCCCCCCACTTTTTTCCAAAACCGTGTACAAATTAAACGTAAAAATTACCATATGATTGTGATTTTTTGCATGGTCAGCCTCCCCCCACTTTGAAAACCGTTCCGCGGCCCCTGCTTGAATCAACCTTGACTCATAGCAAAAAATAAGAATGTCGTAATCATACAAAGAATATGCAGTAATATTTTGATTGGCTGATCCTGTTGAATAAAACATAAAGAAATTTGACAGTGTGAATTATGATGTAGACTGGTCAGGTATGGGAGGGGTAACTGTCATTGCCTGTCAGCTTATTAAGATATCAGAAAAAATATTAAAGGTTTAATCTAAAATGATTTGTGACGTCATATACCTACGAGCATCCGCCCCGTACAAATGAGAAAAAAATAATGATCATGATGACATTCTTTTGCAGGTGCATGTGGAAAATTGTTTGTATATGGCCTATATCAATTGGACCTACTTTTCTTAAAATACTATTCTTATTTTTTATTGTAAGAAAATGAAATTTCATTTAGGCCTATCTCATGGGTAGCTGCTCACAAATTATGACGTCAGAAATAAAATATAGAATTCTAATAAATTTCTAAAATTGGATATTCCTCAAACTATCATGTTTTTATTTTTTCTATTTGTTTACAAATACTTTTTGTCAGCAGAGTGAACTTTCGAAAATCACGAAATAGTATCTATAAACGTGCCCCTATGTCACCCAGAGGCAGTTGTGATTGTCGCAGCCGGGGCAGTTCCCCCCCCCCCCTTTTTTTTAAATTTTTCTTCTTCTATAGATCTTGGCTCCTACATGTAGGCCTAACTTAGGTGCCTATAGGGGGGAGCGGCTAATAAAAATTGATACAAAATCTAGTTGAAATTGGAGAACTGCTATTTTGCATCAATTTAGACCCGCCCCCCCCCCCTTCCCCCCGTCCTCCAAGATACTCGAGCGCGGCCTCGCATCATATCGAGCTCGAATTGGAATTGTGTGTGTGTGTGTAGACGCGTGAGCAGCCATCTTTCTTGCTGTTGAATTTTGAACAAAGGGGTCGCGGGATTCTCTCCAAAATGCTGTCCCGTCTTGCTCTAAGAAAGGGTAAATAGATAATTGTACATATAATATGGTGCTAATGTATTTACTCTATGAAGTCAAATGAGTATTAAATAATTTCGGTGTGCTTATATTAAAAAGATCTTCGTTAATGTGTCTGACAAAATTTTTCGTGTTGCTAATGCTAGCTCGGCACACTCGCCATGACATGATCGTGGACGGACGTGTGCTTGCCGCCAGGCCAGGGGCAGGGAGTCTCGTAATCAACGGGGACGTTGCTATGCCTGTTTCACTGTTTGGGGAGCGTTTCATAAAATAAAGGACTTGTGGCCTTATCCTGAAATAAGTCACCTCTCTTCTCGTGTGTGTCAGTGTGTGTGCGCTCGTCGTGTAAGAATAGCAGTAGAGGCGCACGGCCAATATTGGAGACTGTCTCCAATGTGGGAGATTATCTCCAATATCAGAGACTTTTGTAAACAATTTGGGTATCCAATTTCAGAGACAGTCTCCAGTTTTGGAGACCAATTTCCTTCGTTTACATTTGCTGCAAAAGGATTACCTTGGCGGCAAATAAAAATGTGATAAGCAGATTCCTCATGAAAAATTACCCCTTTTCACCATCTACTTTAAAAATTCACCGTCTACTTTTGTTTTTATAAGGATTTTTGTTGTTAATCACACACAAAACAAATGGGCTTCTGACCTCAGTGAGACAAAATTTTGGGTGGAAAAAATCATGCTTTTGTTGGTGTTGTTTCTTTTGTCCTTTTGCAAAGCAAGTCTCCAATGTGGGAGATTGTCTCCCCTATTGGAGAGAGTCTCCCATATTGGCCATGCGCCTCTACTGAATAGGGAGTTCGGTGACTTTGAAATCTTGAAGGAAGGAATCCCAACAAATTTGCTATCAATTATCATTGCCATTGGCATTGGCATGATTGGAAAGCTTGTGAAATGAGAAAAATAATGGTGCTTCAATCAGCTCATTGTCTGATATAATGACCGAGATATTCCAATTTACAGGGGAAAATATGCAGATTTTGTTCTGTCAAAGGCAATAATTAAAGCCAAAGGCTTGTTTGAGTGGAGGAGAATGGCTTTTTGAAATCTTGAAGGAATCCCAACAAATTATTTGGTATGATTTTGGGCCCCAAGTCTGCGCACCTAACAATTTGAGTTAAGATTTAACATGAATTTCTTCTTATTTCTCAAAATTTTTCAGTTAATAATGTTCCTAAGAGTAAGTGTACCAAATTTCTCATTAAAAAATGAAAGAAAATATAGGATTTTCTTAAAAAACCTCGGGCAGTCATTTTCAGATTGAAAAAAAAAAGGTACCCCATACTCATAGGCCCATGTCTGCGCACTCATTCACTTTGCATACGATTCGGGGATTTTGATGAGAAAGGCTGCATTTTGAGGCCGTCACATGAAATGCCCTAAATTCATTATTTTTTTAATGAATACCTGTCTATGTATTGCATGTGTAAAGTTTGTGCTCATTGCGTATCTTTTACTAGAATCGCGCAGATACGCGTGTGAGTAGACAAGGGGGACTGTGCAGACTTGGGGGAACTTGCCATACCATTGGAAAGCTTGTGAAATAAGAAAAAGAATGGTGAATAAATCAACTCATGATGTCAAATATTGACAGATATTTCTGTTTAAAGGGGAGAATGTGCAGATTTTTTTTACAGCAAAGGTAGATTTTCATAACTTACATAAAATGCAATGAATGGGACTGTGTAATACTTTTTTTGAAAGTGCAATTCACTGCTATGCGCGGCAAGGCATGCCGTTGAATTATACATCATTTTATCCACAAAACTTCAAAGTTTCTCATGGTATAGCTTTTTATATAGGCCTATAGGGTTTTTCCTCTTCCTTTAATGGCTTCATATTTGTTTTATACATGGGTGCACAGACAGATACAAATTCTGCAAGTGGCATTCCAGCGAACTCCCTTGTACAAAGTCAATGGGAGAGGAAAGAAGTCACTGCTGCTGACGAAATAAACGGCAGTGAATGGAGGGGTGACTTAAAGGTCAAGTACACCCCATAAAACTGTTGATTTGAATAAATAAAGAAAAATCAAACCAGCGTAACGCTGAAAATTTCATCAAAATCGGTTGTAAAATAAGAAAGTTATGACATTTTAAAGTTTCACTTATTTTTCACAAAACAGTGATATGCTCAACTCAGTGACATGAAAATGAGACAGTCGATGATGTCCCTCACTATTTCTTTCTTATTTTATTGTTTGAATTTTACAATATTTCATATTTTTACAAATTTGACAATAAGGACCAACTTGACTGAACCATATATAGTTCCACATGTTCAGGGAGGAATTAATTATTGTTTCACTTGACGACGAGGAGAAAATCAGAATATTTCATATTTCATAGTGAGTGGATGATGTCATCAGTCTCCTCATTTTCATACCGAACAGGATGTGCATATATATACATATAAATGTTTTGTGAAATTAAGCAAAACTTTAAAATGTCATAACTTTCTTATTTTACATCCGATTTTGATGAAATTTTCGGTGTTATGCTTGTTGGATTTTTCTCTTTTTATTCAAATCAACTTTTTGTTGGGGTGGATTTTTCCTTTAGAAAACCAGGATAATGCTGGACTGGTCACAATGTCGCATGTTTTATCCGAAAGTTACCATAATAAGAACAGTGATGCTAATTCAGTTTCGCACTGTCCGAATTCAATGAAATTTCCCCACGTCCCACTACCTCATAGTCAAGAGAGGTTCGTGCAGGCCTCACTCCACTTCACTACGCTCAACCCACCTGAACCTCAAGGTGGTGAACTCGCTCTGATACTCTGAGTGACAAAGGCGGGAAAAAATATTTATTGTAAAAATCCTACACCGAAACGAGCTTGAAAAGAATAAGGGGCTTAATTTCTTAATTTTCATCCTACTTTCACTCCATATCCATCCTCCGGTTAGCCTCAAAATTGGTGATTTAGAGCCAGCATGCAGTTCCTCGCATGTAAAAATAATTCGCTGCCGATTTTCAAAACAGCGAAGTATTTATACGTGCTTTCCATGACAAAGCCAGGAGCATGTATATGGCAGAGTAAAAATCAGACAATTTTTTGGTGATTCTTAAAGAAAATTTTTGTCTAGTTATTTTCCCCACAAAAAGTATCAGATTTTGATCATTCTTTTTCCAAACATGCAGATTGATAATCATCATTAAACATGCAGAATATTTTACACTGTTTTCCATACCCTTTTTACTAAAAAAAAAATACCCCTGTCCAACCTCTCGTCAGTTTATCCGGATCTCTCAATTATCCTGACCAAAATTGCTATTTTTAGAAAAAAATCTTATTAGTAGGGAAATGGGATTTTGACATGAAATTAATATTCCTACACAAACCCATATTGATTTCCTATATTTTCCAATATTATTAACCCTTTGAACCCTGAATTAATGGGGGTGGTCGTCAGGGAAAAAATTAAATTTTTTTTTTCGGGGGCTCAATTTTAAATTTTTTGTCAAATTTCGGGGGCTCCATTTTTACCTTTCGGGGGCTCCTTTTTGCATTTCGGGGGCTCTTTTTGAATGCTACTTTTTTGTATTTTGAGGATTACCTGTTCACTTATTAATTATTACTTTTTGTTTAATATTGTATGTTTTTTTAAGTTATTTTTGTCATGCTTAGAATCTTGGGTGTGTGTGTGTGTGTGTGGGTGTGACTGTGAGTTGGACTTGGATATAAATGAATTCAATATGTAATTTCTTCTCAGTCTATTCCCTGTACTCGGCCATATACAGTGTACATGTAATAAAGGCCCACATTATCACATACCCTAACTTTTCGTGAAGTTCTTTGAAAACGCAGATCTCCATGAAAATTGCATTTCTCTATGAGGGAGTCTAAATTTGGTGAGAATGTATTCATTAAGAACTTAAATATACATGACAATGAAGAAATCATCAAACTTTATGGGCAGTTTTGAATAATATACCCGAAATGTAAACTCTGTCTGAAACAGAAAATCACCATCATTGAGGCCTTTACTGAGCGAATTGTCCCCCAGAGCTCTGGCAGAGAGACAGAGCTCAGACTGCCTAGCTAATACAAGCGCCAATGCGTGCGCCTGCCGCCGGCCTTGTAAAATAGATGGAGCTTTGTTTGATGATTTATTGTCTGATATTTACCACATCCCCGAGAAAAATAAAACAATTGATTTTTAAGTTATAATTAATAAATAAGGTAAGTTATTTTGGATGTTAATAGGCCGTTTTGAAAAGCAAAGCCGAATGACAACTCACCAATGATAGGTTACTAGACTCGAATTATTTTATCACAGAATTGTGATAACTGTAGGGGAAACATGTGCATTAGAAATTGCACATGGTGGTAGTCATAATGGACCCCTATACATGCAACTGTTTCCCGACCGTCGCGTTCATTTTTTTTTCCATACCTGGTACCATGTGTGTGAAAATACATGGTACAGCAAAAAAGACGCAACTTCGGAATTTGAAAGTGCGCTCCTCGCTATTTTCAAGGCTTATTCATGATTTTGAGTGTGGATTTTGGATGATTTTTAAATGGTAAGTGGAGCTCGAGCATATGGCGCTAGTGGGTCGTTGAGTTGTTATCACTCGGCAATAATTTCGGGGGCGACATTCAGATTTTATGTCGCCCCCGAAAGCATGATTTTGGGTGATTTCGAGGGCGACTTTAGGCATTTCCGGGGCAAATTCGCCCGCCGCCACCGTGTATTTTTTTCACTGGTGGTCGTGACCCTCACCCTGAATTATTAGCAGATATCAAGATTATCGGCAAAATGAAGGAATACATGACATTTGAAATAAACGATCTCTTATTATCATAATTCAAGCCCAGCCATGTCAGCGGCACCGAACTCTGCTGGTACCTGGCCTAGCCCGGCTGATGTTCTTCAGCTACATGTACTAACGATAATCTTAAATTTGGTCTCAAAATCACTAATATGATGGAAGAAAATTCAGCAATAGCTTACGCATGGTCAGTATACAACTCGCCATGTATTATCGCACAAGCCTCATTGGTAGGGTAGGATATTTTGGTTATTTTTATGCTAAATCCTTATAAATGAAAGCCAATTGAAGATGAACTTCTATCCTGAAGTTATCGACTTAATATCTCAAATTACGTCATTTTTAAAGGTCACCTTATATCTAAAACCCTTGCTTTTCGAATCACATGACTTGAAGCCAGTATTTTAGCTTTTCGGGTACATGCATATGCGCATTCACAGCGAAGCCGGTATTCTGGCTTTTCGGGTTCAAATGGTTTAAAGCTACTGTCATAAATGATTATTTATATCAACGCATTGTTGTCAAGGTAATTAGAACTTTGACCATGTTATGGTAGATTTTGTATTTTGAGAGTATGAGACAGTATTATGTGAAACATTGATGTAGTTGAATAACAAGAAAAAAAAATATTGCAAACATTTGACAAGTGTAATGTACATGAACATGCATATGTCACAGCTTACCAGCAAAAACTTTTTTTTGTGTGTGTGCTTTGCTCCCCTCCACCTTGTCCTGTATTTAATGACATTTTTTCTCATTGTTTCTTTGTTTTTCATCAGGTTCTGCCATTGCAGCAATTGCATTAAGATCATCAGCACCATGGTGAGTTCTTAATTGATATTTACCCCAGAATTAATGGCAATTTGTCCAATTTAGTTGAGAATATTTATGGAACTATTAATGCCTCATAAAATTACTGCTTTCATCAAACTTGATCATCCAGCCTTTAATTTTGATATTTTTTTTTATAAAAGGTTACTTATCCATTGAATATTTTTCTGTAATAAAAATGAAAGAAATAAAAAAGGGCACAACAAATTTCCAAGCCAAGGCCAATAAGAGAAAGATCAAGTTCAATCAACAGGGTGTCTGTGACTGAATTGATTTAAGTCCAGATCCAGATTGTTTTACAGTAAAGAGGAGATGGAAGGGGAGGGGGTATCATGTTATATGATGTTGGATATTCTTACTCAGATGTGACAGCGGCCACATAAATCACTTGTTTAACATTGATTCATATTGAAATTGTCAGGTTTCTCTGTTATGGATTAGATAAAAAGCACATTTAAAAATGTTTTTATAGTTTTTTTTTAAAGATCATATATGCCTTCATTGTTATTTTTCAAATTTTAATCTTGAATTCTAAATTCCCCTCCGAGCATATTAGGCAGCCCCATGGGATACATATATTGAAATCTAATTCTACTAGTATACCTCATTTCTGAATTTAATTTTGAAATTCTCTCACAGTGTTTCAGCAGCCCCACAGAAGCTGTTACTCTCAACGTCTGTCCCTCAGCGTATGCCTAATAAGATGCCGGAGGAAGGAGGCAAGGTCCGGTATGGTTTCATCCCAGAAGAATGGTTCCAGTTCATGTACAAGAAGACTGGTGTCACAGGTACAGAAACATACTCCTAAAGGAGCAATGAAGTATTGCCTGTTACGTTGTTCATCATGTTGGATGTAATCAGACCCTTTATTATAGAGTTTGGCCAATTCGCTTGCAGTGGGTTAACGTTTCCCAATGTCTTTGGAATCGTGCTTGCCTAATATAGCAATATGGCTATACACCTTGTTGTAATCTACTGCACCGTAAACAATTGGAAGCTAATTGAACTCTGGAACGAAGGGATCTTATTGCCATCAACTTCGGGGGGAAACTGCTTAAGATAACATTTAGATCAAAGTAAACACTTGGATTTTTTTTATGACCACATAAATAAACTGTCCTACATGTCCCAATTCACAAATGGTATGTTACGATTAATTGTTCTTACTTCAAAAAACTTTTTAAAATGAAATTGTTGTTTGCTGCAACTACATTCGTTTAGATTCTAATGTATGATTTTCTATTAATGATATAGGACCATACGTATTTGGAACCGGTTTGATTCTATTCCTGTTGAACAAAGAGATCTATGTTCTTGGACCTGAGACCGTCCATGCTGCGGTGGCGCTCTCTATGTTTGTTTACGGTATCAAGAGATTTGGACCAGGTATTGCAGCATGGGCTGACAAGAAGAGAGAGGTGAGAACAAAATGAAACTGTTGGAACAAGATAGATTGTGCAAAAACAGAAAAATGAAAGAAACAGAATCAATGAAAGTCTGAGAAATATTAGATAAATAATAAGAAAGTTATGTGCGTTTGAAGTTTAGATCAATATTGTCATGTATTGTCATGTATTGGCAATGCGATGTAGATGTGTGATGTTACATGTGAACAACTTTTCTATTTCTGTTGTATACATTTCACTTAATCTGCCTCTTTTATCACATCTATCAGTAGATTATGTATTCTTTCTATAAGAGGGCATGCAATGTAGATTTTCAAAGAATACATTATGGGTTAAGAGTCACTATAAGAAAAGACATAAAGAGACATTTTGGGGATATTTGTTGTTCACTTGTGACATCACAAATATGTCGCATTGCCAATTGGAGGATCTCTATAGCATTAGTGATCGCAACATTCAACTGCTCATAACTTTCTCATTACTTGTCTGCTTTTTCTCAAAATTTCTTTCATCTTATTCTTTGATTTATTTTTTTCCACACAAGCCCACTTGTTCCAAAGGTTTCATTTCCCTTTAAAGAAGAAACCTGCTTTATAAAATGTCGCAACAGGGAAACTGAACTCCAAGGAGCTCTTACACAGTATAACAAATATCCAACCACATGCACTTAGATGGTCTTGATATATATGCCCTTTCATGAAACATGTAGAAATAATTTATGAGTCTTGGTTAGAGAAATATGGTCATTTGAACATTTTTTTGAAAACAAAAGAAATACTTCAGATTTGTTTCTTGACAAATTTTTTTTTTAGTATGACTTTTGTAAGAGTAACTGAAACAACGGATTGCTCTTCAAGTGACCCTGCATTCAAATCATAACAGATGTAGTCCAATACATAGTTATTTGTGTAGAGTGCATGTAGCCTTCAAGAGAATTGAGCTTATTTGTCATCATATTCATTGCTTTACAGCTGACACAAGTCTTAGATTATAAACAATCCTTTACAATCACTTTCAGGCCGTTTCATCCTGAACCAGAAATAAATTGTATCTATAAACTTTTCTAGTTAGCCATTCGCAGCTTAGGAAGCAGTCTAATTCATGTTAGGATCACCGACACCATACCCAGAGCTACCAACTAGTACTGATTTTCAGTATTTATAGTATTTAGTGCTTAAAAATGAAAGAATACTGATGGTTTCATGCAAAATACTGATTTCTAAAGTTACAGTTTATGTATTGTCCCATGTTTTATTTCTTTGAAAATACTGATTTTCAGCTTTTTGAATACTGAAATTTTCTTGTTCAGCTCTAGGCAGCTTTGCATACCTCCTAACTGTCATGATTAAGGTGAAAGAAAGAAAGAGCCACTTTAACCAATGTGTCTTAGCTGTACTAAACATGGGATACTCTGCAGTGTTCCCTTTTTCAGCCGATATCTTTCCATTCTTGCTTTCTTGGGGTTCAGGGGTGGCTAACACTAACATATCAACCTGTTTGTTTACCTTTACAGGAGAAGCTAGAGCAAGCATATGAAGGACGGAATGCTAACATTGAAGCATACAAGGATGCCATTGACCATGAAAAGACTGAACAATGGCGACTTGATGGAAGAAAACAGCTCTTTGATGCTAGGAGGGTAAGGGCATGTTCGTACATAACAAAAGAAAACGTGATAAGAAACATAGTCGTCATTCTGGGGAGCATTTCAGAAACAGCTCTTTGGAAAGGTTAGGTCATGTTCGTATATGGAAAAAAGAAAACATGAAATGCAGTAGTCGTCTTTGGGAGTGTTTTTAGAAAGAGCTCTTAAATGCTGGAAGGGTAAGGGCATGTTCATATATAGCAAAAAAAAAGAAGAAATGTTGTAGTCCTTCTGGGAGTGGTTCAGAAACTGCTCTTTGATGAAAACAATTCTTTTGTTTCGTACCGTCCACTGCAGTTGTATTATCTTACCTTGTTTGCTGTAACCTAACCAACTGTTGCCAGACCTGCTATCTGTTATTTTTTTAAATTCATATTTGCCCCTGAAATGTGCTGATGTATTCTAATTGTCATTAAAAGAGTTTATGAATTCAAATGAAGGGGTGGATTTGGGATTCAGCCCCCCCCCCCATTTGATTTGGAAATGTTGGATCTCCTCTTGAGATGTTATATTACTTGTTGTTCTTTTTGATGAAATCTTGGCCCTGTCTTACAATGAGTTATGTTGGTCTGATCATCTTAAACAATATGGAAATTCAACAATGTCATAATTTTTTCTCCAGGAAGTTTGTGTGATGTCCTTTGTAAACAAAGAAAAGCACACTGAATTTTCAAGAAAACAATGAATGATTACACATCACATGTGAAGTTTATTTTGGACAAGTTTGCCTTTTAGATTTTCAAGTTGCTGGCATTCCAATCGGATTGATCTTCTTTTTAAAACGTAGCCCAGGATCGCATCTTGTGGGAACCCAGTTCCATAGGTTCCAAAGTGTAATTGATATCAGATTTATTTTCATTCAAATAATTTATTCATTACAGGAGAATGTAGCTATGAGGATGGAGATTGAATACAGGGAAAGACTTCAACAAGTTTCAGAGGCAGTTCAGAAGAAATTGGTAAGTAAATAGTGAGAATAGTTCTGAACAATGCATTTCAATTGACAAAAATTTACTATGACAAAGGAAAGGAATGCACAGGGCTTAAGACTACCCCCCCTCCTGAGATGCCTCCATGAAAAACTCAGCATGAATACAGCAAATTTGGCTTGTGAACTCAAAAAGGTACATCTCAGAACAACTAACAGATGCCCAGCATCAGCTAGCATTTATCATTGATGAATATGATTTTTGTTCTTAAATTGTCATTTCTCCCTCCTTTCATCATTTATTACTATTATTTCTATCATCATCATCACCATCATCACCACCATCATCATCTATCATCACCATCATCATCACAATCATCATCATCACCATCATCATCACAATCATCATCATCACCATCATCACCATCATCACCATCATCATCACAATCACCATCATCATCACCATCATCACCATCATCATCTATCATCACCATCATCATCTATCATCACCATCATCATCACAATCATCACCATCATCACCATCATCATCTATCATCACCATCATCATCACAATCATCACCATCATCACCATCATCACCATCATCATCACAATCACCATCATCACCATCATCATCACAATCATCACCATCATCACCATCATCACCATCATCACCATCATCATCTATCATCACCATCATCATCACAATCATCACCATCATCACCATCATCACCATCATCACCATCATCATCACAATCACCATCATCATCACCATCATCACCATCATCATCTATCATCACCATCATCATCTATCATCACCATCATCATCACAATCATCATCATCATCACCATCATCACCATCATCATCTATCATCACCATCATCATCACAATCATCATCATCACCGTCATCATCACCATCATCATCTATCATCACCATCATCATCACAATCATCATCATCACCGTCATCATCACCATCATCATCTATCATCACCATCATCATCTATCATCACCATCATCATCACAATCATCATCATCACCGTCATCATCACCATCATCATCTATCATCACAATCATCATCTATCATCACCATCATCACCATCATCATCTATCATCACCACCACCGTTATTGTCATAATCAATATCAACATAATTTTTCAGTATTGTTTATTATTGGTATTATAAATATAATTATTTTTACTGATAGTTAATATATCTTCTTGGAGCATTATTACGTTCCTTGAGCACTCTACAGATTGTATTTGGCGAATTATAAATCACTTTATTATTATTATATTTATACAAACAATGTTGTATTCTATTGTAGGATTACCATGTAGAGCTAGAGAATACAAAGAGACGTCTAGAACAGCAGCACATGGTGAGATGGATTGAACAGAATGTAGTCAAGAGTATTACACCACAACAGGTATGTTACTA
The DNA here is from genome assembly GCF_037042905.1 of Lytechinus pictus. NCBI lineage: Eukaryota > Metazoa > Echinodermata > Echinoidea > Temnopleuroida > Toxopneustidae > Lytechinus > Lytechinus pictus. Next base: position 182,889 of record NC_087263.1, read on the forward strand.
CCAGTCTACTTATACAGACCCATGGGCCCGTATTCTGAAGTCAGGTTTAACTTAGACCACGGTCTAACTCTGTGCTAAAATTATGGGGAGCCATATATAGTAAACAATTCCGTTTATATTGTACTATTTCTTATGTTTACTGTTTTGTTTCCTTTTGTATTCATATTGAAGAAAAATACTTCAATGTACTTCAGTTATCATCCCCTGAAAGTTTGAGTGTCATTTAATTTAATAAATTGTATGTGTACTGTTAGGGATTTGTGCCCAATTGGCTCTCCATAGTTAAACCACAACTTTCAAGAGTTCAGAATACGGGCCATGCTCTTTATCTGGTTCATAAGGCAGTATGAATACACAAGACTAGATACACTCATGTACTGTGGCTATTGACACAGTCAATCTGTTTGATTGATTTGCTTTATGTGATTTTTTTATGTTGTCTATTGGATAGCTGCCGAATAATATAATAATAATAATAAGTGTCGAATTTGAGTCTGTGACCCTCCACCACAAAATGAATTTATAGCACCCTGCCATTGACAAATCATGGGGAAATTGAATCAATACGAAATTTGCAAAAGGCCAATTGACTTGCATAATATAATCCGTCCGTCATGAGAGCCCGTCAGACTAATGCGATAAAGGTTTGGACAGCACAAATTTGACCCAACTCTTGATTGTTTAGTTTCCAACAATCCCAATTCCTAGACTCTTAGCAGGTGTCTTGATTGCTAAACCAAAATAAATAACCTCTGTAAAGTTACGTTTCAAAGTGAAAACATGCAGTTCACGTCTGGTTGGTTAGTCTCTTAACTAATGCTATCCTATATTAGACCTCCCAGACATGCCAGCGTCTATTAAATAACACCCCCAGGCATGCAGCCAAGTGAGAGACTTTAATCCCTTCTTTCTTCTGAGATTAGCCTTGATTTTCTCATGATTTGTCAATGGAAGGTCGCAAATGCAATCTGTAAATCATGTGTTTATGGGGGAGGGTGATTTATGGACTCCAAATTTGTGAAAAAGATTTTTTTCTCATCATCAGGGTTCTTTTGCCAGAGAAATTTAAAGGTCTTTGAAATCATCACCATCCTCTTGTAAAATTGCCATGAACATTTATGAAATGGTTCAATTGAAATTTGAAGACCTATATATTGATGTATGCTCGGGACTTTGTTTGCTGACCATGGAAACCACCCCAAATACTTTGCACCTTGTGAAAAAGAAAAAAAGCGCTGTGGATGAAGTATTATTTTCAGGCATTTTAGTGGAAGATATCAAGAGGCCGGAAGATTTGTTATATGCTATGTGAATTAACATGTTATAAATGATTATGCTTAGGTTAGGTACCAAATTTTGTGGATATTTATGTAACATTAAATAATTTTCTTTTCTGTTTCTTGTATTTATTTTTTACAGGAGAAGGACATCATGAATACTTGTATTTCAAACCTCAAGAACCTCGGTGCATCAGCATGAGACAGAAAATCTTCTTGAAATGTATAAAAATAATCCCCTCCTCAGTCGTCAAAATATATGTTGCAGAGTTTTTAAGTGTGTAATGCAATGTAATTGATCTCCTAAATGAATTCGGGAAGTATTTTACCACCATTGACTAAAGACGTCTCTTGCACTTTAACCCAATGCATTTAGGAGGTTCAACCAGGTTTTGACCTTAAAAATAGCTTGAATAATATATTTAAATATTTGTTCAGATGCTCATGTCACTTTGCCTCCATAATGCCTCAATTTCCTAGTACATTTGACACAGGAATGGATGAAAGAAAAGTTTATTACACCATATAACTTTCAAACTTTATCCTCCATTAATATCAGATCTGGGGCTTATTTTTTAATAATTACCCCCTGCAACCCATCCATACCCCAAAAGAATACATGAATTGAATTCAATTTGACAGAAACAGGTTCGATTGTTAAGGGAGCTGGCATTTTATGTGTATTGCCGAGTTTTATATTGCCTGTATAAACACATTGGATCGCATTGGTTTATGGCTGTGACATTTATTACTCTGCAAGTTTGGAATTATTATATGAAATTCTGTTACAGAATATAGAATAAATGAACATATAGTTGTTTGAAAGAGAAAGATATGTGAATGTTCTTATTTTTTCTTTCCAGGGGTGGGGTAGCATAGTTGAAGAGTGGCGAGGGAAAAATGGCGAAAAAGAAATGAGGGAAGAAATGGAGCAGACACAGAAACCTATGGCGTTTTCATAAAGCCGTTTACGATTTCATGTATGACTGGTGACTGTTCGTGCTAAATCTTGATGTTGCTGAATTGGCAGCTAAGAACATGTCCTAGACATACATAAAGTTATACACATAACAGTCCAAGAACGGGACTAAATGCCCGAGAGAAAAAAAAGATAAAGGTGAAGGGAGATTAAAGGGATACTCTGGGCTGAGAATACTCGTATCGAAACATATACGAGTTAAATTTACACAGCAGAACAAGTGGGGATATGAAATCATCAGCCTACCTAATGGATATTCATGAAGACATGCCGAGAACTTTCACCAGAATAATGCAAATCTTTAAAATTCAAAACTTCGTTAATTGTTATCCGATTTTGATCAAATTTTCAGCATTTTGCTCTATGCATTTTACTCTATTTATTGAAATATAAATATCTTCAGCCAGGACCATCCCTTTAAGAAATTAGTAAGGAGAGAGAGTTAAAATCAACACCAGTGGTCGATAAAGAACAACAACACACGTTGATGTCTGCTTTATATAAAAGGATTTTATTTCTTCATAATAATTTCAAGTTGTGACTCTGTCTCCTCCCAGACGAATATCAAATATCTTTGCACAGTTCCATCTTTCTCATGTAAACCTTCACTCTCTTATAACACATATACACTTCTCTCACATACAAACCATCATAAATACAAACCATAAATTCTATTATTCTACCATATAAAAATGGTGTGTGGCAAAATACTTATCAATAATAAACATTCAAAACTACATTTGAAGAAACAAATAGGTGGTTTAAAAAAAACATTTAAAAGGTATGATTACAACACAGATTAAATGTACATGTAATCGCCCTCGTAAATATATTGCATGTTAATATTAATTTTCAAAGAATTTGTTATATGTTTGAATGATTTACTGTAATTTTGTATAAATTCTAACAGAAGTGATGGCTTTTCATACAGACAATACCTTGGTATTCATATTAAAAACTCTTTAAACTTTACTATGATGAAATTATTACCATCTGATATTACAATGAAACTTGCCCACAAATAAAATGACATTCTACCCATGCAATACAATTCTTTCAGTTTTCCCATGCATGCGAACAATTGTGCCCTATATTTAGACTTTCATGAGGAAAAGAATAACATCAATTATGAACCTTTGCGATAGAAGGATAAACAAAGCTCTTTTTCCATTTCATGTAGGACAAAAATAAAACTTATTTAGTATGAGACAGAGCTAGCATCAGATGTACCCACAAGGACCTCACACCAGGTAGGCTTTTCAAGAAAGTTGCAAACCCAGACAGTACGCAGTTAAATTCAGTTACATATAATTAAATTGAAATCCATGGTTTATGATTGGCTGAGAAGCTATGGTCTATATATAACTGTTACTATGGTAACGGTCAGAGACTGACTACTTGTCAGTTCTGATAAGATTTATAAAATAGTGCTAATGAAATCTGCTATAAATAGTATAATGAGAGTGTGTTTAGAAAATGCAATTTATCAAGCATTTGTGGCCATTGTGTTAATCACTGTCATTTTACCAAGACTTTAAAATGTGCGCTATATTATATAAAAGAGGAGTATTGATAATAATTGCTCAAAACACCGACATGAAACTCAATAACACAACAATGCAATAGCAAAGCTATGATAATCATATAAAACATGGTGTTTATAATCTAACAGGGAAGGAAGGGGGGGGGGGGTCATTTCAGTATAGTTGAAACACAGGGGGGGGGGTATGCAAAGAGTTGAATAGCATTAAATTGTACACACAATAATGATAATTGCCAACCACGTTTCTCACTCACTTGAAATAAATTAGCACTCGCACGCAATTTGGCCTAGCATCAGCTTAATATATTCATGCATGCTCCAATCTATAAATAAATGGTGCTGAAAATCATTTGGGCAACACATCGCAGTACTGCAATTTATGGAATAAACACATAATTTGCAATTTCTTAGAACATCTCTTTTCCTATTTGCAATACAACCAAATTATTTACAAATACATGCTAGAAAAAAAGAAGGCCAAATGGATGAAAATCGAAGACAAAATAATAATGCTGTCCATTGTCCACACGGCTGAACAAATAAATAATAGTGACAGCAATGGGACGAACTATCAATTCTAGGGCATCGTAAAGTTAACGTAAACATCCACATTGCTAAAGAAGTGATAGTTCTATCAACTGCAACCATATGGTGATTATTTGCTTTATATATGCCACATCAGAGATGGCTTTATTATAGAAAGAAACAATAACATATTTCCCTTAAAAAATGACAACTTCGCAGCAAAGCTGAGAAGTTTCAGCTCTTCAGAGTACGTATCTCTTTAGAAGCCATTTTCCCTTTTAGGATGCGCCTCTGTTAGCTTTGATTAATGTTAACATTCGCTGTAACAATTTAGATCACGGATGTCAACTATACAAGATAAGTGAAACTCAATCTAGCATTTGATCGGTAAACCTACAATTTATCATGTGATTCACTATTCAACAATCATACAGCCACATTTGAATTATGCGGAATATATTATCATATAGAACCAGCTATGCAATAGTCATATCTATCCTATAGATTTTCTTATGTAACTTGTATCAAATACATCAGCATGAGAAAATCCCCTGCCAAATTACAAATTTACTAATTTTCAAAATGAAAACAAATAAAAAGGTATGAAGTTGCTGAAGAGAATAATGCATAATAATAATATTCTGCATTTATATAGCGCTTAATACATCAGAACGATGTCTCTAAGCGCTTTACAGATATATTATTACCCTGGTCATCGGGTAATTAAAATAACATGTCCATTCCACAACATGTGCAAATGTCATGTTCGTTATTATTAGAATCTACTATGCGGTATGCCATGTTCTCAATTTAAAAAGAACTATATTATACCGATTTAGCTCTAACAGTACATGCATTTTGAAAGGTGTATCAATATTATACCCTAGCCTCATTAATGCAAACTCATTCACACACATTAAAATAATTACAAAAGGCAATGTTTGAACAGCATGAATATGGTAGTTTTGGCAATACACATCGGGTAAAATATCAATATTTGAGAGCTGACATCAATGATATACCCCAGGAGCATTTCTTTTAGATCAACACTGCTACCAGACTTGAATTCAATACTAGGATTATCATTAAATACTTTTTACTAGGAATTTTGATTGGCTACACAATTCCCATCAATAAAACATATGACATGTGATTATGATATACATCCTTAAAAACAGGATTTCTTCTTCCAGATGCACTGCACAGTGCAAATTATTGCTAGAATTGTTGGGCAGATATAGTGAAAGGAAGTAGAAATGCGACCAATGCAGGGGGGGGGGGTGGGGGATAAAATAGGCTGAAATCCTACCATGACTTCTCTTATCGCTTGGTAACATGACAATTTTGCAACTTTATGACGATAATTTAACGGTAATACAAATAAGTTCATGCTTTATGTGTGTCGTAAACCTAAAAACTTGGCCAAGTATTTCCAAATGATTAACAAAATACATGCAGTGGATAACATAATAAAAATCCATCCTAAACGACATTAATATAAAATAGAATGAAAAAACTTGATGCAAAGTTTTACTGTCGAATTTTCAGCTGTCATTAATGGCAATAAAACCATAAAGATGACCTTGCACAGATATTCAAATTACATGTAAGAGAGGGAAAATACATGACAGATAATCATATTGGGAAAATTAGATTCTTGTGAAATCGACTTAACTTCTTGCAAAATTGTTAAATAATATGTGCCCTAAATACAAGCTATATTGATTTCAGTAGAATAGAATGCGCTGAGTACTCAATAAATAAATAATAATATTTACTCCTCATGAATACGAAAGTATTACATTGAATTGCTTATAATCCATTGTGCAGTATCCTCAATACAGCTCTAAAAATATCAACATTAATCTGCTATAGCTCTTCATATTGGCAATAATTATCAATTCATTTTCATAATTAAAAGATACGTGAATATATTATATATGGAAGTAACAGGAATCAACACAAGTGATAAAAGGTAAAACTTTAAAAGGATACCTTATCATACTGGCAGTACACTGCATTAAAAATGGTGTAAATTTTGCAGTACATTTTTTTTCTAGTTATATATATATATATATGTGTAATTGTTAGTATTCAGGGTAAAGTGAGACATTGTACCTCTATAGAAAAACCTTGCTATACATCCACATACCATAGGATATAAGCTCATTGTATATTTTTGTTTACATTGCTTCACCTCAACATGTAATATGCCTCAGTATATATCATTAGTGGGGAAAATGTCAACATTATTACCCTATTAATGATAGAACTTCTCAAATTTGATTTTAGCCCGGTTATTAAAGTATCCTATACCGTTTTGGCGATGTCCTCAATTGGACCAATGAATGACTTAGTTATTTGTATAAAGTGTGTATCACTCTCAAGGACCCCAAACACTGTATGTGTGTTTGAATGTAATGACCACACAGAATAGGCCTATTTACTAGCATAGTAATTTTATGCAAACTTTCCAAACAAAGGTTGCCAGACAAAGCAACAATAGATGTAAATCCTGCGTTGAGAGTTACTAAAAACAAATCCAGACAAGTAGATCTTTAAAATCAATTAAATCAAAAGAATCAAGCATAAACTTGAATCAAATGCAAGTCAAGGTTGGCTCCCAAAACCCATCCTAAGTCTTGCATTCAATTGAGACTTTGCACTAAATTGATGGTCAGCTTTTCAAACAAGAGTTTCAAATTGATTTACTATTGTTATAATCGAATAGTTTATTTGAAACAGAAATTTGCAAGTGATAGTAAACATTTTCTTGCAAACTCCCATTATTAAACAAACATAATGTGCTTTTGAAACACATTTGAAAAAGTTTAGTTGTGCCAACATTGCTTTAAGAGATACTCATAATAATCCTGAAATATTTGTCAAGGTTCTCTGTAATTGATGAATTCAAGGAGTTTTATTGTGAAATAATTTACATACATGTGCAAGATTTGATGGCAGTCAGCTATTAATGTACATGCCTCTGAAATACACAATAATAAAATCAAATGCTTGCAAATTCATCAAAAGTTTGGAATAGATTAATAACATGTAAAGATTGCCATCAGATTCAATGGTAGAGCTTAATGAATTCTGGTGGATATCACAAAGGGGCCTAAAATACCATCAATTATTTGCAAACACTCTCCAGGCTATGATTAATTAAGAGCTACAGGTGTCACTGTCCCCACACTGACAATGAATATTTGTATAGATGCAAACTGGCATTTGCTGCTGCTTGGTGTTTTGCTAATCTTGCGTCCTCAGATATTTCTTTTGAAGGAACTATCCACATCGAGATGTTCTCACATGAACACAGTATGTATGAAACACACTAGGCCTGTCATTGAATGCCTTATACGTGTGTATCGCTGATAAGTCCTCAGATATCTCATTGAAGGCACTGTCATTACCAACAGATGTCTTCACACAGACATCATGACTATCAAACACAGTACTATTGAATGCAGTGTGTCTGAGTGTGTGTGCCTAGCTGACGATAAGTCCTCACAGTAAACACACGGGCCTTCAATGCAAACATGTCCCTAGAAGGCTAGTAACAGTGAAGACAATCCTTCTTGATGACACACAGATGTCCTCAGACTAACAGACATCAGTCATTACGCCTTTCTTAAGCATGATAGCCTCAAAGTCTTGATGTCCTCAGACTACCGGACAGCAGTCATTAGGCCTTTCTTAAGCATGATAGCCTCAAAGTCTTGATCTTCTTGCTGCTCCCTAAAACAAAGAGTGAAAAAGAAAAAAGCTTGTTATTAAAAAAATCTTTTGGTAAACAACGCTCTCCTAATCTTGACAATACTAGGTGTATATTGCTGTCATGAATGTCATTTAATAAATGTAAATACAGGAACCACAATGGCAATTCTAGCTTGAATGACATTCAGACAGTTTCAAAGCATAAAACTTTACAATTTACAGTATTCAAATAGCTCTTGATGAGATTAACAGACACATTCAACATTCTGTTCAATAAAATGTAAAACTCATTGGCCCGTATTCTGAAGTCAGGTTTAACTTAGACCATGGTCTAACTCTGTGCTAAAATTATGGGTAGCCAAAAGTGTCAAAATTTGTATTAAGTTGTATGTTTCTTATGTTTACTGTGCTCTTTCCTGATTCATCGATGGTGAAGACAAACTATCTATTTATACTTCCTAGACAATTATGAATGATTTGAGAGCCAAATGAGATGAAATATGATATCTCTGCCATTAGTGATTTAAGTAACAATTGGCTTTCCATACTTAAACCACAACTTTAAACCCGAGTATAAGTTAAACCCAACTTCAGAATATGGGTCATTGAGCATGTGAACTGAATGTCAAATCGTATGAACTGAGCAAAAAACTGTTTGACCTTGTAAATCTAAAGTATGATGCTTTGAAACTGAAGTGTCATATCTGTAACATGGAGTTGCCTATTAGTACACCCATCAGCATGCAATACAGGTATTAAGATTTCATAATTCTAATCACACATGATGCTATGTTTGTCATCAGACGCCGTTTTCATGACGGCTTTTATTATCACTGACAACTTATCAGTCAATGACAGTTACCATAGCAACAGTGCATCTTAGCCAATTAGCACCAAGTATTTCATTACAATGTCATAACTTGTCAGTGATAATATCATTAATGAACCAGTGCCATGCTACAATGACCATTGATTGCCAACTCTGTTTTAATTTCTAGTAGACATGATGTTACCACACACATCCACATACCAGACTACTAATCAATATGAAAGTATTAATTCAATTTACTTTTGTAATTATTACAATGTACAAATATTAGAAACAACAGGTACATACATACATTTCCATCTGACCATACAAGTAACACTTCTGTTATACAAAACTGATTTGATTCTGTGACAAATGAAAGTTTGTTTCCAAAGTTTTATACCCTACACAATATGATCAACTTATCCCAAATAGTGTTCTCTGCAAACTATTTTTCACATACTGCCATGAAAATTATACTGAAAGACAGTTGTATGCATGATGATTGATCTCATATGTCAAGTGAGAGAAAAGCTTTATGAAACACAAGCATGGAGTAAAAATATTTGTGTGTGTGTTAGGGGGATATTTTCCGTAGTTTCTGTTCATTCCTGATTACGTAGATCATCAAACTCCATGAAATTTTTTTTTTTTTTTTTTGGGGGGGGGACTTATCCCCCTGTACATTTTGATTTTACTCCCAGATAAGAAAACAATCTTTGATCAGAATATGTTAGATATTCAACGAACCTGTTCATTGAGAATGGTGGAAGGCACATAGAGTGAGCGAGTTATGGATTAGTGAGGGTTGAACTCACATTCCCTATACAGCCAAACTCTGGAAGCTAACAAGGGGGTAAAGCTTTGGGGTGCAGCTCAGGGGTACATGGGGGTGTGGCAAGGGGTACATGGGGTAGGTGCTAGGTGCTTCATATTGGGATACATACTTTTATAGATAATTGCAAGGTAAATGTTACAAGACAAAGAAAGAAATTTAACTTCAATATTACTCTTCTACACATTATATGAAAAGATAAATTTGATTGGGTGGGATTTGTTTTCATTTCTTCATCACTAAGGGAAAGGAATACAAATATTCTGTACGAAAAAAATCTATTAAATGAGCTTATCAAAATATAAAGATATATAGTGCATTGTACTATTGGACACAAAACTGAAACCACCGATCTTTCACTATAACTAAATAATAATAAATAAATAATAACGAAAAGGTAATGATGTAACCAGTTTCTGAGTGAAAATAATACTAATCCTATTGAATGTTTGCGACCCCTTTACCTTCTAAAATTTTGGGATAACAATTTTTTGCTTTCATAGCTGTTCACAAAGAATATTTTCCTTTAATTATTTTGTAAAGTAATTTTCCAATCAACTGGAGAACAAAAGTTCAAATTTTGTTGCGAAAGTCAGGAAGACTGTTCTCTGCTTTTCAAAGTCCCTGACATTGGGTTTGATAGCGGGTTACATGCTTTTAAGGTGAGGGGCTTGTAGCTGAACTAGTAGTCCAGTCTGTATCTCCACTGTGGTTTGATTTCAAACATGCAAGTTAACATGGCAAGAGAGCATTCTTACAAAACACAGACAGAAAGCAATATGCACAATGTTTATAAGAAACATTTTAGAAGCAATCCATTACATTGCAGTTGCAAGTCGTTTTACAACAGGGGTGCAGGGATGGATCATAGGTGGTTAATTCAGATACAATTTTATGAGATAATGCAGATGTAACAGGAAGGTAGCAATACAGATAGCATGCATTTGTTTAGTATATGCAGTTATTGTTGTTATTGTTATTATTGTACATGATATGTAAGGAATGGTTCAAAATGCCATTTGCGATATTTGGGTACATGAAATATACAATAATATTCATGATATACATGTATTAAGTATGAGTATTGTTTGAATTAATTAGCAGCAAAATCATTGGGTATTTTGGGGAGAGTGGTAGATGAAAGGTTTATTTGCCAAAGTTAGGTTAAAAAAAAAAGGAAAAGAGTGTGTAGAAAATATAATTGAAGATCATATTTTGGTTGCATTTATAGTTTGGTATGTAGTATAATTCACAATAAACAAGAGGAATACAATTAAATGAAATTCCCAAAATGATAGGAATTGATATTTTGATTCAAATATGACAGGAACAAACATGCAAACAATTTCAAGAGAATACAAAGAAAATTGGGAAGAAGGGCGAGGAAGAAAAAACGAGAAAGAAAGAAAGAAAGAGAATGAGTAAGGTGTGTCGGAGAATGATCAGTCAAAAATCACAATACATACTGTACTAGATATGTACAACAGTTAAACAATAAACTGTTGCATTCAGTTGTACAATATTAGCATCATATTCACTGTAACACAGATAGTGAATTGAGAAACAAAACAAATGTTATACATAGATCTTATTTCAGACACCAGATATCAACAAACATCATAATACATGTCAACAGAAATGTCTGGTTAGTCTAGAGCTTGTGAGTGATACATCAGAACAACCTTGGGCAATCAATCCAACCTGGCGACCACACAAGCAATTCTTACATACAGAGTGTTGCAATAAAATATATGTTTGCGATTAATTGCATTTCTTCAGATACAAGTGATAGATCAATTAAAAAAGAAGAAGAAAATCTATGTTTATTAAAATTAATGTAAGAAGAAGACAAGTAATCAATTGCAAATTTAAAATGAAATGCATGATTTCCAATTGATTTTAGGACCTTATAGTGACTTGCGATCAATTATAATTTTCATGTAACACCCTGGTAGAGTCTTGAAATTGCTAACATTCAATTTCTCAGTCACACACCACTCAATTTCAGTTCATTTGGGTGTGCTTGTCCTATATGTAGAATGATGGGGGTATTGTTGATGTGACTACCCCCTTGCAGTACAATGTCTACAAAATCAATGAGTACATTTGAAGTGAATACTAATAGTTTAACCTGTGTTAGTGGCAACCCAACTCAATTTGGCCGCTGAAAATTGGCCACTACTGTAGGTCCACTTATTCAACACATGGGTGGAGAGCGCCAAACGTAGATTAATGTCAAACATCAGGCAATACATGCTGATACCCTCACTAGTCTGATCACACATTTAAAATGTCCACTTGACTTGCTTATCCAATTACATCAAGCAAAGACAAACTTGTATAAGTGATCAATACGATGCATTCCATAGAAGGAGAAATCCCCTCTAAAGATGACATGGTATGGTGTATACAAAGCAATGGCCAAGGTGTATGTCCCAAATGAAGAAAACTTACACAAATCAGCCAATATTCTCATCAAAGGTTTAATTCAAACCATGTACTCTCGATAGGTACAACTGGGGCCTGTGGCAAAAAGAATTGCTTTCAAACGCAACTAATGAAATCAAGCGCAAGTCCCTCATTGGTTGAAAATCAAGTTGCGTTTGATTTTTTAGCTGTCTTTGATAGCAACTCTTCAAGCAACACTCTCTAAATTCCATAGATTGAAAGTCAATCAAAATAGATTGAAAGTCAACCATAATAGATTGAAAGTCAATCGAATTAGATTGTGGTCGGGACTAATCCAAAACTGTATAAAAAAGTTTCAATCAAATAAGATTGAATTCTAAATCTATTAGATTGAAAGTCAATCTAATAGATTGTGATCAGGGACTAATCCAAAATTGGATTGAACGTTTCAATCAAATAAGATTGAATTCTAAATCTATTAGATTGAAAACTTTAATCCAACTTTGGCTTGGTCTCTGATCACGATCTATTTCAATCTAAGGACTGTAGAGAGCAGGCCTCTACACAACCATTTGCAATAACCAAACCACTCTCAATCCTCCTACGATAAAAAAACCACATTAACATCCAGGCCATGCATTGTTGTGTTCAATATCAAGTCCCCAGTCTGCAGTTTTCTAAAATGCAAATTATGTGTTCTTCCATATTCTAATAATCAAATTCTGTTTACTTTGGTGACATGTTCAAAACAAAAGATAAAGAAATTGTAACAAGTGAAAATGTAAAAAAAATGTGACCATTATCTAGTTAGATTTCAGATTGCAGATGAACCTTGGTGATCTATCACTGCAACCTGGGGGGCGTTTCATGAAAGGACTTGTCGGACGTTTTATCCGACAAGTCCCATTTTATCCGACAGTTACCATAGGAACAGTGCCTCTCAGCCAATCAAAATCATGGAAAGATGTCAGATCTGACAACTTGTCGGATGAAAATATTGATGAAACGCTCCCCTGGTTTCATTGACACTCATACAGATTTTCGTTATTGGATTTTGCTTTGATTTTCACTGATTTTTAATTTTCAATTCAAATATCATGGCCTGAAAATTTATATTTCAAAAGAAATTCTGTAAATTCACATTTTCCATATCAAGACAAACTGGGGGCTTCAGTTAAATAGCATGAATCAATACAAATCAATACAAATTGAGTTATCATCAAAACCCAGATATCAAAAGATTAGAAATGATGCCATCACTCAAACATCCAGAAACCTCTTCAAGAATACAAGACAACTTAAAAGGAATTGTTTGATGTGTGGAAAGAGCTTTCAATCTACGAAACTAATAATCTTATGTGAAATGAGGATATCTAGCAAAAATATGTCTAAAAATATATACTATATGTGTGTGGCTGAATTAAGACTACAGGTAGAGTGGTTTGTTCTTACACTCAATAATCAGTCATGTCAGTATGTTTAGTATGAAGCCTTAATAAATAGCATCCAATGAGACAATGTGAGATCCTAAAGCCTTTCAATGACTTGTATAAAATTGCCAGGTGTATTTTCTACATAATGTGACTAAGAGGCTGTTCTCACTACGTTCCTAAAACTAGTTTACTGGAAACTAGTTTAGTGGAAACCAGTTTAACGCGTAGTGAGAACTGTCGAAGCGGTCTTGGAAGCGATCTTCCAAACCAGTTTGGAAAACCACCTCGCGATGTAGTTTTCAAGATCGCTTTGCCTCATTAAACTGGTTTTAGCGTAAGTGAGGACACAACCGTTCTTCGGGAAGCGATCTTCGCACATTTTGAGCGCGCTACTCCACACGACAGGTGTAGAATGCCTATGCTGCGGTTTCGAATTTCGCGCGAAACGTGTCACCCCACTGAGAGCGTTTCCACAGCAACAAGAGCGCTTTACGTGAAGTGATTTTGAAAACCACTTTCGTGTGATCAAGTGGGAACGCTAGCAAAGCGATCTTCCAAAGTGGTTTCCTGAATCGGTTTCCAGTAAACTAGTTTTAGAAAGCGTAATGAGAACTGCCTCTATGATTTTTAAGTGTCTTTGAATATCTGAACTAGAAACGTAAATTGCTACTAGCCTACTATTATCATTAAAGTGTATCTATGAGTTCTATATGAAAAATTATATGATCTACATGACGAAAAATATTCATATATTCAAATATTGGACTCTGCATCTATGCACTGATTTACGATTATATATCTAATATATCACTGCTAAGGGGTGTATTATAATTGATAATATATAATAACATGTTATATTATATCAACAACTCAAGGTATTATAGAAAATAAAAACTCAAAATCTCATTCCCACAAATATATGGATAGGGTATTAAGAAGAAAGACGCATGCATTTTTAACAACGAATGTGAAATATCAAACAATAAATTTTACTGTAATTTGGATATATCCAGTCTAACATAGAATCATGTTTTATAAATAATCATATTACGAGAATATAATGTGTATGGTATTGCACTAGCAAAAACAGTCTGCAAGTGTTGTACTAAAGCTATGTGTGTATTTTTCCATGCTATGATAATTTCTCAACACTAATACAAATCTCAACACAATGTTAATCAGTGTACATCTAACATGGAATATTAGTGAGTTTTAAAAGATATTTCTTGAACAAGAAATCATTCCATATATTGAGAGAATATTATAACTTACTGTAAGCCAAGCTCTGTCTCATCGTATCTGAATAAATAACATTCATTTGGTATAATGTGATTATATGAGGTATGGGTTGGGCTGGGCGGAAAGGGGTTTGGTTGGGCTTAAAATGGTTTGAATAGTCTCATCTTATCTGAATAAATAACATTCATTTGGTATAATGTGATTATATGAGGTATTGGTTGGGCTGGGCGGAAAGGGGGTTGGTTGGGCTTAAAATGGTTTGAATAGTCTCATCTTATCTGAATAAATAACATTCACTTGGTATAATGTGAATATATGAGGTATTGGTTGGGGTTGAAAAAAGGGTTTGGGCTGAAAAAGGGGGAAAATGGGACGTAAGCCAAGCCGAGTCTCATTGTATCTGAATAATACCATTCATTTGGTATAATGTCAATGAAGATATTGGGATGGGGCTTGACTGGAAGGAGAGTGGTAGTGATAGGGGTGGAGGAGAGATCAGGCATGAATGGGGGAGGGGCTGGAATCAATCAAGCACCCCCTCTCTCTTGTCTGGATGCCAGCTATTCATCGTTCATTGCTCGTATATGGAAATAGGAATGACTTGAAATCAGGGATACTTTTCCCCATAAAACGGATGAATATTTAAACACACATAAACATAATACCACAAACTCTGAATATATAGTAAATAGAATATCAAACGGCAATGGCGAACATGATAAGAAGAAGACAAATTATTCAACTAATAATACTCACAGACAACCATTACCAATATATAGAGCTCAGTCAAAAACAAGTTTTTTAAAAGATCAACAACTAATTAATGATCTTTCTTAAACTCTCTTCAAACTGTTTTTTTATGAAATACACATTTTGATTTATTTTACAGATTAAATTCAGACTGGTAGAGTTTTTCTGCAAATAAGTGAATGATGCAGAAGGCATACTTTCACAACAGAAATACTATCTTGTTTTCATAAGAAATCAATGATAACAGCAAAACATTACAAATAGGTCAAGATGTGGCGGAATCGATGAGAAATTATTAAATTTTTAAAGCAAATAAATACTTAAAAATGCAATGGCTGTCACTTCAGTACAAAATCATATTTGATGAAAATGACATTAATCCTTCACTTGATGTCATAGAGTATGTTACTAAGACTAAACTAACATAGTTGCAGCAAATGATGAGTCAACAAGAAATTTACAGATAATGTTAATCAGATCATCATAGATCTAGGTCTGGTACATTTACATAAACCAAACTTATGATATAATGAAATCTAAGCTAAAAAACAATACCACTAATGATCATCTACACATAAAGCACATGTGGAGCAGTGTACTGTTGATTAGAAAAAGACAAGACACCAGGCTAGAATGTCATGCTTATTTTGAACATTTTTTTGCACTTACATTATTCCTACCAGAAACATTTGACAGATATTTTATAATCATACTTGGCTGGTTCATTTGAACCATTTTTTTAGATTGTTACCATGACTGACATTTATGGATAAAATATTTTCTAATCTAAAAATAAAAAGCTTTTAATATGCAAAAATGATTTGTACCTTGATATAAATGACTACCAAAGTTTGATAATTTTGACACTTAAGAAATGAAAAGAATAGAAGCAAAGATATATTTGAAATGATAAAGTGGAAATGAATATTATTTGGGGATATCACTGAAATGGATTTTCATCATTTATGTTGTTCCCCTGAGTAACAAATATGTATACAGATAACAAACATGTTTGCATCAAAAGTTCCATCAATAGACACTACGAAAGCTGAAAAAATAAAAATGTATATCTGCAAAATAGGTAGAGGTGCGGAAATCAAAAGAATATTTCTCATTTTGACAGTTTAGGAATAATAAAGTGGATAGATCGAGAAGTAAAGAAAGAAAACAAATGCAAACAAACATAAACATGAAGGGAATAGCGGATTGTTAAGGTGTTTTTTTTTTACACAGGACCAATCAAAGATTGGGTAAGGAGAGACAATGGGGCATAACATAAACAAATACAAACAAAAAAGTTAATCATGCAAAGGTAAGGGAGGGGAGGGGCATAAGCAAATTACAAGAAGCAAAGCAAGACTTTATGAATCATAGAATGTGGCTATAAGCAAGCAGATATTATATATCCCTCACCAACATTGCTTACTATACTACGGGTGTGTTCAATATCAATTTTCAAATTTAAACAGCAACATGAATCATGATTAAAAAATCAATTTCAAAACACAGGACACAAACACAATCAACGGTGCATGGTTCAGTATCGAAAATATAAAGCTGATTATCTGTTGATTGTCTTTTCCTGCTTTCGTTTATAGCGCAGTTTGACTCATCACAAAAAAGGTCAAATATGGCACCTGTTTGTGTAGGCTTCCACTGCGAAGGCAAATTTAAAGACGTTTCAAAACTCAATTATGTTCAATTTCGCATTCGCGATGCTGAAGGTCGTAAAATCTGAGCTGATCGCGTTTACAGACACATAATTTTTTACGTTTCAATTTTCCTCCGAATCATGATTTGAAAGACATTTTCTTTTAAGACCGGGAATGGAGGAAATTGAACACACCCTTTGTTTCTCGTAATACGTGTTTTGTAATCGTTTTCAATCATGATTCATGTTGCCATTTAAACTTGGAACAGACATTGAACACACCCTATGAATATTATACTCTTAGGCCCGTATTTTGAAGTCAGGATTAACTTAGACCACTGTCTAACTCTGTGCTAAAATTATGGGAAGCCAAAAGTTCAAAAATTCTGTTTATATTGTATATTTCATATGTTTACTATTTTCATGATGAAGAAAAATACTTTAGTTATCATTCCCAGACAATTATGAACAATATGGGTGTCATATGAGTTAATATATTGAATGTGTACTGTTAGGGATTTGTGCTCCGATTGGCTCTCCATAGTTAAACCTCAACTTTAAACCAGGGTATAAGTTAAACCTCAGTTCAAAATACGGGCCTTAAACCACCCTATGAATATTATACTCTTAAAACCTATTTAAAGCTTTGGTAAAGGATCAATAATGTGAATTATAATCACAAATCAATCATTCCAAAATCACAAAGTATAATGGCTGGTGAATATACTTTCATCCAGTGATTCTATGTTAAAATTTCAAGTTTTGATTTTCTTTTTAAATATCTAATTTGCTCTCTCAGTACTCTTCTTATTTTCCTTCAAAAAGGACCTTTGAACACTCATCTTACAAATTTAGTGATCTGGGGAGCCTTTCATGGAAGGTCTTGTCGGATGTTTTATCTGATAAGTCTTGATTCATCCCACAGTTACCATAGTAACATAAATACACAACCAACAAATAACAAGAAAAGTTGTCAGATCGGACAACCTGTCGGACATAAATGTTGATGAAATGCTCCCAAGATATCATAACCTGAAATTTTCAGCCCATTCCACAATCGAGAATGATATCATATAAAATAAATAATAATAATTGTGCAAATATTTTCATTTTTATCTGGAGCTTGATCAAAATAAATTTTGCTGTAAAGAAATAAATGCAGAAAACAATGTACATTGATTTCATACCTAAACAGTTATTGGGCATAGATATTTATAAAAGAAGTGGAACAGAGACCCTTACTCTTTATAGAGGTTACCAAAACTTTAAACAGGGATTTAAAGATAATAGTTGATCATATGAAGGGGAATTAAATGAATGAATGGAGATATGGAGTTAAAATAGCAAACTATAATACGTTACATCCACTTAGTCCTTCAATAAATTTACCCATTTAAACTGTTTGCAAGTATGTATAACTGATTTATATCTTGTAATTGTTACTTTAATAATGGATGAATGATATTATCCATGATGCTATAATTTTATTTAATATTAATATCTCATAAAGCAAAGGCATACACAAGCAAGCAGAACAGCTATGGACTTACACGACACTTTAAGGTCAATTTAAACTGCCAGAAACTTCAACAAAAAACACACTTTTATTTTCACTAATGAATAGCAAACAAAATTATGGACAGTGTTCTATTTTAGCTAGGAAAAAAGGGGTTTCATACTGCAGAAGTATCATGATTAATGAAGTAGAAATATAATCCAAGGGTATAATAGTGCACCTCGTAATGGATTACTTCTGCACATATGGCATTATAACTGGCTAAACTATGAGCAAAGTAGTTCTTCATTCACTATTAAAATCCTAGCTAACAATAGATAACTAAGTTTGAAATATTCTTCTTTAGTATTTACTCCTTTATCAACAATCTTACTGGGTTCCTGTGCATTGTTAATTACAATACCTAACCAACAAAACCTAATAGATTCTTTTGAGAAAAAAAGATCCAGCAATAAACTTTAATCAAGTCATCAGTTATTTTCCTTATTATTTTACATTTGATAAAGAATTTCTAGCCCAAATCTTAGTCATATTAAATATTATTAACAAGTGGAAAGCCTCTGGCAGTCTTGCCTGCATTATGCAATTCGATATAGCAGCAGTGCTGCCTTTGAAACAGCTAATGAATAATTATTCACAGACAAAAACATTTGAATATGATAATAAAATATGTCCATTGACCCAAAATGACCTTTTACCAAAAGACATGTGCAAAACAATCATTCATATTTCATTACTCTTATGTCTATGTTTCATGAATTAGATCGATAAAATTTCAACATTATGATGACAATTCCTAAAATACCCCTACATGGCCAAGGTTCATTGACCCTAAGTGACCTTTGACCTTGGTCATGTGACCTGAAACTCACACATGATATTCAGGGATAGATGGTTGCTCTTATGTTCAAGTTTCATGAATTAGATTGATCAATAAAATTTTAAAGTTATGATGACAATTCCTCAAATAACCCCAACATGGCCAAAGTTTGTTGACCCTAAGTGACCTTTGATCTTAATCATGTGACCTGAAACTCAAGCAGGATCTTCAGTGATACACTATTACCCTTATGTCTAAGTTTTATGAACTAGGTCCATATACTTTCAAAGTTATGAAAACTATTCAAAAACTTAACCTTGGTTAAGATTTCAATATTGATTCCCCAAACATGGTCTATACAGTTCACTGATCCTAAATGACATTTGACCTTGGTCATGTGACCTGAAACTTGGGCAGGATGTTCAGTAATACTTGATTACCCTTATGTCTACGTTTCATGAACTAGGTCTATATACTTTCTAAGTTATGATGACATTTCAAAAACTTAACCCTGGTTAAGATTTCAATGTTGACGCCGCCGCCGCTGCCGTCGGAAAAGCGGCGCCTATAGTCTCGCTCTGCTACGTAGGCGAGACAAAATCAAATTGATTTATTCAAACAAGAAATAGTGGGCCCCATGGAGAAATCTAGTGCCTTACAGTCACACCTGAAAAATTGTTACATGGCAGTTTATCATCTGATATTTTATGGCTTTCTGGGAAGATCAAAATTACAATTTCTTAACACTGCAAAAAAACCACTTGGTATTAACTGACATATCTGGGGGATATAGCACTAAAAAGGCCCCAAGACTAACATTCTTGCTATTAACAGTCGGTCTAATCATTTGCTATTGGTGAATGAGTACCGGTAACTACATATAGAATTGATAGACTAATTTCAATTTTCAATTTTATCTAATATTTATTTTATTAAGTCATTTTAAATGTCCTTTATGCAAGAAAGTGAGTAAATTAAAGGCAAATTTCAAACAGAAATACAGCTAAAATGGATGTTCTTTTGAAATGCTCTGCTTGCAGTTTTTGAACGAAGATTATTAATTTGAATGCACAAAGATTATTAATTTGAATGCACAAAGATTAAATTTGAATGCACAAAGATTAATTTGAATGCTCTTCAAAAGCTAGCAGTAAGGTTAGTAAAGCCCCATTACTTACACACTGCACAGCTAGCTGTAATAAGCTAGGTATGCGTAGAGAATTAGCGCAAGACACACGATCAGAAAGGCAGAACCAAGAAGGTTCGGCGTAGAGATGCTACAATACAAAGGTCAAAGGTGAAAGGTCAATACTGGGTGCTCAGAGAGGAAAGGAGTGGTGAAGAAAGGCTTTTACTTCATGCAGATTGTTCTTGTTTATAGTTGTTCTTCTTATTAACATAGAGTATATACATTTTTAATCTGGCTTTTCCTAATTCAATAAAAGGACTACCTATTCAAAATATACCTTTTGTTATTCCACAAAAAAACAAACTTTTCTAATTTTTTTCAAATGCCTTTTTATGTAAAAATATATATGGAACATTATATATTCTATCCATAACACAAATATTCATAACTGAATAATATGTGTCATATATACCCCCCCCCCCCAAAAAAAATGCTTATCAATACAGGTGTTTGTTCCCCTTAAAAGAAATCGAAAAAAAATCTTTAAAAATGAAGCCTAAAGATTCAAATTTGTAATGAGTTTGACAATAAAAACCTTTAGATTTCTCCTCACTAACCAACAAAAAGATAATGGTCATTATTTGCCTTGGAACGAAAAGAAGCAAAATAGCTAGAAAAAAATGTTGTGATACAAATCATCGCATCTGTTCAGCTCATGCCTTGCTTTAAAGATTTGCATGTTTAAGCTGAAAAACCATTAATTGGATTCATTCTTAGTTTGTGAAGTATAATAAGGTTGCAAGTATTTGTTGCAGAGAAACAAGCATCGTGTTCAGCTTTTTGATTATTCATTATAAAGCTTTCATATTTTGTGCTTCTTTATTGATATGTAAAGTATAGTATAAGAGCTGATACAATATATTTATATAAATAAATAGACTTGAGGGTAAATTGAGATAGATATGAATTTAATGTACATGTACCAGTGATAAGAATTCATCCTTCCCTCCCCCCAACATACAGACATACGTACATGTAGCGTAGCTATAGCGTAGCTAAGTCACGCTTTTATGAATAAATGTATACAGCGCAACTGATGCCTTCACTTGTAAATCATAATAGTAGATTAAAAGAGCTCTTACAGTATCTTCGCAGAAAGCTAGTTAAAACTAGCAGTATTCCTTTGTTTTTCATTACCAAAATGGCCCTCAAATCTTAGATCATCTATCAATAAAGACCCTTGTCCCATCTATTCTTTGTATCAGATAAAAGATAAAGCTTTGAAAGCGAATAGTAGTAAAGCCCCGGATGAAATGCATGGTACCTGATGATAAGCCCATTCAAAAGCGTACGGCACCTCGCCAACTTTCATAGCTGTGTCTTTCCTACAGGAATGCCCATTAAAGAGCGTAAGACACCTCGCCAACTTTCAAAGCTGCGTCTTTCCTGCCAAGGTTTAATCTCCATATTTCATCATAAACAAAACAATGGAGAAACACGTTCCATGGAATCCTACTAGAAAGGCATTAAACGGCTTTCATAAAGCCCAATCGTCTATTGATGGTAAAATGTGAAGAATTAGTGATGAAAAGACGCTTGAGGTGTTCCTGCGGAGAAGACTCAGCTCTCACTTTTGCATGACAGTACAGGGAGGGGATGGGAATATGATACCAAATTGCAGAGAGATCATTCATGTAATAATAATAATAATAGCTGTATTTACAAGCGCCTTTTGCCTGAGGATACAAAGCGCTGCTATTTTTACCCCGGCTTTAGCTGAGCTACCATCACCGGTGCTCAGTGCATGCAAGTGCATGTATGTGTATATAAAAAAGGTATAGTCCTTTCCTTCATAAAAATAAATACAAAATCATAATTTCAAATGTCTCCCTCTAGAGTTCATCCACTGACAGATCTCCTGATAACACCTAATGGCCTAAATTCACAAAGGTGGTTTTTAAAACCCACGGATCAGTCCATGGTTTATGCAGTTTTCCTGTATAAATTACGCTTATATATTAAAAAATTCCAATGCTGATGCGCGCTTTTGTCACAGTACGTCAAATTGACGCCTGTTGCCGTCCACGCCATTTTATTCATGAGTCCTCTGTTTGAGCAGTGGACTCATGAATAAAATAGCGTATCTAACCATGGTAACAGGCGTCGATTTGGCACACTGTGACAAAAGCGCGCATCAGCATTGGACATGTGTTATACACGCGCCTGATACGCGCTAAATTAAGCGTAATTTATACAGGAAATTTGCATAAACCATGGACTCAACCGTGGATGTTAAAAACCACCTTTGTGAATTCAGGCCTATATGTTTAGAGGCAGAAGGCACGTACATAAAATCTTTGATATAATAAGGTAATGTCTTACTACCAACAATACTAGATATCTTCGCTGCAACATCAGTCTGAGTTTATCAGGTGACATCACATAACAACACAATAGTGCACCTCTGATCTAGCTAATACTATAAATTATATCAATCAAATACAGTTAGAATACATACAAGTTCTGTGATAGATGCTATACATGGCAAGCAAATATATCAATCATCTTTTAAGGAGGTGGAATGGGAGGGCAAGTGACATTAAAAAAAACCCTTCATACTTCCATTTAACATTACGGTATGTACAATACATGTTTGCAATATGTACATAGAATGTTCATGATTTCTGACATGAAATATAACTTCCTAAAAGAAATAGAACACCATACTGTACATACAAGATACAGAGGTATAGCAGGGAGATGTACATGTTAGGGGGATGAAGAGGCATTTCAGAAAGCTGGAAATAAGTGTTCGTGGAGAGAGGGGGGGGGGGGAGGGGGTAAGGCAAGGGGATGAAGAGGAGCATGAAGTTTAGAAACCTGCCAAGTGCATTAAAAATGAGGGGAGGGGGGTTGAGTTAGAGAAAGGGGGATACAGGGGAGGTAGGAAGATTTGCAGAAAACAAGGATAGAGGGAAAAGATGTTAAATGGAGATTGGAAGAAATAGAGATGGAATGATAGGAAAGGAAGCAAGGAAAGATGGAGAGAGAGCAATGATGAAAGGGAGAACGATTCAGATATACGAGATGAGATGAGATGATAGATATACCATGTACTGCGTGTGACTGTCAGAAAGGCCTTAGTACTATGAGGGCATCAAATACCTTGCGCATGATATAATGGTATCAGCTCACACAGGATCATCACTAAAATAGAAGGTGGTGTCCAAGTTAACCCCTTCTGCAAGCTACATGTAAACCACACAACACTCGTTTTAATGCTGCCCATTGACATATAAATATTTGAGGAATAAGGTATGATCTTACTTGAGCCTTTCTTCTTCTAAGAATGCCACCAGAGCGTCTCTCTGTTCTACAACTTCCAGCATTTCATCTAAGAGAAGTTTTTCTTGTTCTCTGTGGCTAGACGTCTTCTTTCCTTCTAAGACAAAGGTGAGGTAGAGTATTAATCAAAAGACACGATAGCTCAGTCAGTGGAGCAGTGGTCTAGAAATACAGTGACTGTGATTTCATTCCAACTTTGGTATTCAGGATTTATCCTCGTTACTTTTAAGTTTTAAGTTTAATCTTGTCAATATCAAAAGAATATTCCTTTTTTTCTTGTTTATGTATAGCTATTGCATTGCATTATTATTCGAACATAATTCATATGTCATTGTATTTCTGATCATTCATTTTGTTTAACTTATTGTATTCGAACTATTTACTAGTAATTAATTAACGTCATTGCTTTATTATTATCATTATTTTGTATTTCCCAACTTGAGTAGGCCGTTTTTTTTTCTTACCTAATTTGTAATTTGTAATATGATAATACTTTACACTAAACATTTTCATTTCCTTTTTTGTTTGTTAAATTTTCAATTATATTAATGTATGCTACTTAATCGTTTTGTAAAGCGCTTAGAAACATCATGTATTAAGCGCTATATAAATACAATGTATTATTATTATTACTATTACTTTCAGAAAGGATCCTGTTGGTCCTTTAGTTGCTTTCTTACAAGCATTCATGCTTCTTTATCAGGTAACAAATCCATATCATCACATCATTCTGTCAGAAGTGAATTATTTTACTTTCAACAAAATTCCTTCATTAAAAATGGCAACGGTGCATTTTCTATAAAGTAACATTGATGGATGATTTGGTAACCTCCTACTAAAAGTACACTATAAAGGCTCTACTCTTAATAAAAAATGTCAACAAGTGGAGAAGTCTACAAAGATAATGTGTTAGTTTTGTCTCTCTATTCTTTGTTTCTATACACAAGGAACAGACTCTTTCCTTCATTCTATTATAAAATGTTATACTTTGAAATGTTTTTTTTTTCCTACCGACCTTATGCATGTGACGTCATAAGCTGACCTCTACGATGGCACGGCGATGGGTGATTTCAAGTTCAGTGTTGACCTATTGGTGTTGGTGTTAAGTCAATTTTTACATGAGTACATGTATAACACCAAACATAAAATGAAGATGGTCCTGAAAAGTCACTCACTAGTTGTTCAGATGGCAATAATGTGATCTTGATCAGTTTTACAAACTAAGAATAGATTTTGGAGCTAGGGGAAGCAATCCAAATTTCTACACCAACACCAAGGCCAACACCGGACTTGAAATCACCCAATGACGTCAATACATAATTTCCATTGACAAGATATGATAAAATAAGGAGGCTTTTTTTATTTAAATGAAAATAATTAAATTTCAAATACCCTGCTCACCTCCGACGGCCATAATGACCCTAAGCTCTTGCTCAAGCTGACTGTGACGATCTTCCAACTCAAGCTCCCTCGCTTGAACCATCAGCTCCGTCTCAAACCTAACGAGGGCGTTCTTCTCATTCACTAGACTGAACCATTCCTGCATGAGGGTGGTTTCTTCTACTCCATCAGGAGCTGAGGGACGGTAGGTTGGGGTTAATTAGGGATGGGGTGATTGGTGTTAATATGAAGTGATTATTAACATTAGATTCTATTTTAATTCATCAGGCTTGTTAAAATGACGAAACATGCTACTTAAATACCCATGATGCATTTCACCTAATTCCTTAAAATTAAAAATAACGTTCCTGCACTTCAGAGGAAATTTAGATCAATGTTTCTTCAAACTTTGCAATAAAAATCAATCTTGGTTTACAGTCAATCATAGGCTCGTAGATTGGGCTTAATCTGCTCCTCCTGTTTTAGTTGATTTTGAGTGTAGAGTTTTATAATAGAGACTTAGATATCCTGAAATCAAGCGATAAAGCTGCACAGGTCATACAATGAACAATGGGATCTCACGTTTGTACTTTATAAAATACTTGAAGGGCTTTAGAGCTACATGTATTTCTCAAACTTCTAAGGAGCCCATGAATATATTACGATATCATAATCAGAGGAAAAGGATATCTCTTACTATCATTGCTCTTTAATTGTACTGTAGGTTTGAATACTGATAATCTAATAACATAGTACACATATATCTGGGTTTTTTTTGTTTTGTTTTACAGTTCAATTAATTTCCTTCATCAGATTCTAAATTTTCCAAATTTGTTCCAAAACAATACCCTAAGTGCAATTCAACGGTTAAGAAATAAAAGCAGACGAGCAGAAGAAAAGTGGCGAGATAATAAATAAACTTAAAATTCATTGTCCAGAATGATTGTTGGTAGTATAATTCATGACCATGATAATAACAATCTATCATCCAAGATTCATGCATCTCACTTACTTTCTTCACCTCTCAGAGCCCTCTCGGCTGCGACCCCTCGGTTCTCAAGCTCACGCTGTTTGACCTCTACTTCCTGTAGCTGACGTTGGATCTCCTGGGCCAAGCGATGGCGCTTTAACTGCTGCTGGTGATGCTGACGACGAGCTTCCTTCTGGACGCGTTTCGTCAACCTGGCGCTAAGCTCTTCCTCCTCCATCTTACGCTTCTCCTGATTGGTTGAAAGAAAGAAAGAGAGAGGGGGAAGGAGAAGAACAAAAGAGTGAAAACAGAGAAGTATAAAGTCACAAAGAAGAGGAATTTATAAAATAGAAAAATAATGGAAAATTTTGAATAATTAAAAACAATCTGAATATTAGTTTTTATTATTACTGTGGTTTTACATTTCTGAAATTTATCTTAAAAGGCCAAATAAAATCATAGCACTGATTGATGAAAAAAAAATAGACAATAACATTGTGTAATTTCTCGTGACACTAGAAAAAATGGCTTCAAATCATTTATAAAAAATATAAAGGTTCTTCTTTATAAATGATAAATATTGTGTGTTATCCCTCATCAGGACAAACTGTCACCATTTCAAAGAAAGTAGCAACACATGACTTAGAAAGAGTTTTTAATAAACAGGAACATTTTTCTTTTCTCAAAGCAAACAATCTTTACTAAAATAATTCAAATGAATAATCAAATTCATCACTTCAAATCATTAACAATACCACGTTTGACCAAAATTCAGACTTGGAATTTGTGCTACCAGCAATACAGGGCTATACTACCAAGGATTCATATAATGGTTTAATAATCAGTTTGCTGGACTATAACACAAGTACATGTATTTACATAAACCCTCTATTTGCTGCTTACAGCTCATACTTTTTACCAAGTTTTCTACATCTAATGTTAAATTGAGACGAAGATGAGGAACACCTTCAATCCCCATGTATATAAGTTTCATAAAAAACTGTTCATAAGTCACGACTGAATTTACACACGACTGGTGATCCTTTCTTTTGATAAATGTTACATCCCTATGTAGTTGAACTAGCATCCAAGAACATATTCCAGTCATGCATCACTTATAACAGCTTTAGAAAACACCCACCAAGTTTAAATACACAATGGTGGAATACATTTCTCTATGTTTCTTCTATTGCAATGCATTGTGGGATTGAATTCTATTATGGAAGATGCAGGATCATTCGAAAACTGTGATTAACAACGGTGATTATCTTTCAATCAACACTGAGAAACATCCTTATTAAGCCCCCTATAAATGTTTTTTATTATTTATTAATCAATACTGTTAATATTATTAATAATATTGATAATTTTAACACTGGCTTTTTCAATTAAGTCATACAATATTCTCTTTGAAAGTAGAATATTTGTTTTGAACTTCTGTATTTTTACTATGATTATTACAATAATTATGACATTATAAAAGAGTACAATAATAAAGAAAGAGTGAGACAATTTCCAATGGACCCATACTGTTTTGATCGCCATGCCAACTTCTCACGAGACAAGTTCTATCCCACAATGCAATGCATACGAGAAGTTCTCTTTTGATACTACAGTATTAACTTTCATCAAATGATATCATGCCCATGTACAGGATATGAATGGAGGGTTGAGGGCATGCACTGATCATGAAAAAAATTGTAAGGAATTAGAGGAAGGATTGGAAAGCTTTCATTCCAAAGAAAATACATTGAAATCATGAACAAGACTATAAATTTAAGAGAAGTAGCAGTGGCAGATACAAGATGGGGCGCAAAGGATGCACCCCCCACGCCCTACATTTTGAAAATGTGTCATTGAACATACTTATCAACAAACATGTACATGTAGCTAATTCAATGAAAACTGTCATATTGCCCCCCCCCCCCCATTTTCATATTTGTTCTATTTTGAGAATCACCCACTGAACATACATAACATCGCTAACTTTATGAAAACTGTCATATCCACTCCCTCTTTTTTCAAATTTGCTCTTTAAAAAAATCTTTAACCTGCCACTGAAAGAAGTCTGATCAAGACGTTTGGTCTCGTTAACCCTAATGTCTAGTGTGATAGGATGGTTTTTGTGTACAATGTCTATGTGATTTACAGAACTCAATATTAATAGGGTTAATGAAGAGGTGGTATTTCAAGACAGGTTTCATCCATAGAGCTGCCATTGTCAAGGGAAAGAGCATATTAGTATGGTCACTCAAGTAGGTGTGAAATCATATAGCATTAAACAAAGGGGAGTTCTGGGACCCGTCTTACAAAGAGTTGTGATTGATCCGATCTATCACAACTATGGAGAGCCAGCAACACAAACATCTTAAAATGCATCTTTGATCCAAATGTTTTCTAGATAACGATGATTCTTTGCTGTGCTCGCAATTCAGTATGCTCCCTTTTGTTTACAAAGGAACATCAATTGTGTAAAATTCCTGAGGAAAAAATTATGACATTGATGGACTGCCATAGCTGAGGTTGATTGGATCAATCGTAACTCTATGGAAATCCATCTGTGTCATAATTTTTTCAACAGGAAATTTGCCCAATGTCCTTTGTAAACAAAGAAAAGCACAGTGAATTTTCAAGAAAACAATGAATGCATGAATATAAATCATAGTTAGAAAATATTTTGAACAAACATGCATTATAGATGTTGACGTTGCTGGTCATCCATAGTTACGATTGATCAGATCAATCGTAACTCTTTGTAGACCCTACTCTTCATTTACAGTTTCAGGTTTACAAAGAAGGTTTATAAAAGCAAAGATGTTTCTTGATTGGGAAAGGGCACTGAATTCTAAGCAGTTTGAAAGAAATACACACAGTATTGTTTAGGTAAAAAAGGCTATTTTCACAAAATTTAATATAGCAAAAAAGTTTTAAAAAAGGAAAAATCAATAAAACGAAATTGTAGATCAGTGGAAAGTCTGGATCCAATATTAAAGTCTGGGCTACATAGCACAAAGCTTAGAAATTATTGAGGAAGTTTTTGTTTTGATCAGTCGCAATTATCACAATGTACAATCAATTTTAAAAGTATACAATCAATCACTAAACATTGTGCAATAAGACACTTCTTTGCAGAGCTTAAACAAAATTGAGTAAAATCAGGAAGAAAAAGAATGTAAACCTAACAAAGGTAATATTGTAAGTTCACATGATATAAAAGCCCATGCAATCTTTATTTTTAAAAAGTTTTTTTTTCCAAATCTAATATACAGAATAAGCAAATACCAAAAAATGAAAATATTGCAATTAAGCCCAAAGAGATATTTCAGTTTACATTTGGAAATTTGATTGTAATTTTAGAAGAGGAGGGTAGATAATAAGCTTGATATTTAGCTTCTAATAAGATGAAGGGTTTGAGAAAAAAAGCCTCAAGTTATTAACGAACAGATTGAAGATTTGTCCTGTTTTTTAAACCACATAAAAACACATAGCACAGGGTTTACATAACACATGTAGAAACATCAATACATGTAGCTATATGCAATTAGTAGGAATGGGAAGCCAGAAGAATTCCAAAAGCAAGGCTTTGCAGATAAAAAAATAGTAATAATCTGTTTTGTTTTTCTCAACATATTACAGAAAAATATTACAAGAAGCAACTTTACAGAAAACAAACTATAAACAACATATAGAGGGGTAATACAAGGAAAATGTAACAGAACTTAATGAAGCAACTCCTGTTAATGTTGGGAGATGAATTGTGATTTTTTTTTCTACATCATCTAAAGGATTTGTGTAAAAGGATTCAATGATGACATTGGGTAGTTTCATTCTTTGATACAGGGTTAGGCAGCATGCACAGACAGGGAGGGACTGGTACCTGTTCTTGTCTGGCTGTCTTTTTACTCAAAGCCTGATAAGAAGATAAGATATAACTCGGAGATTAGATACCAGTCTTTTTACACAAAGCCTCATAAAAAGATGACGGAAATAATCTGATATTACACTTGAGAGAACAGACAGTATATTGGAGATTACGTCATGGGCGACGTTTCGTGCCAATTTTTGATGCGGTCACACGATCAAAAAACAAGATCTGAAGGGGGGGGGCAGCTCTTAAGAAAGCTTGAGTGAAAAGTGTTAAGACTTGGTTGAGACTTGGTTCAAACAACACTTTTTACCCAAGAAACAAGATTCTAAAGACTTTGAAGGGAGTCTCACATGGATCCTGTTCAGTTCTTATCATCTTGAATTTAAGGAACATCATTTAACAATTTCCTGGAGCAAGTTTGGAGGTTCAATACATCAGACTAGACCAGTGGATAAATATTTTTCACAATTTTATAAGCACATCAGAATGACATAGATCCTTTCATGTTAAGAAAAAAATAAGTTGAAATAAATGCACGCCATTAGTATATAAAAATCACACACACAAACAAATGAAAAAAAGAAGACAATATGAGAGATCAGGAGAGACGAAAGGAGAAAGAAAGAAAGAAAGAAAGAAAGAGGAGAAAGAGACATAGTGGCCTGTATTCTGAAGTCAGGTTAAACTTAGACCATGGTCTAACTCTGTGCTAAATTTATGGGAAGCCAAATGTGTCAAAATTTTAATTAAGTTGTATGTTTCTTATGTTTACTGTGCTCTTTCCTGATTCATCGATGGTGAAGATAATCATCTTTTTATACTTCCTAGACAATTATGAATGATTTGAGAGCCAAATGAACTGACATATGATAGTTATTTATGTAACGATTGGCTATCCATACTTAAACCACAACTTTAAACCTGAGTTTAAGTTAAACCTGACTTCAGAATACGGGTCATAGGGGTTATGAATATAACAGTGATGTTGAAGACTGTGCAGAACATCCTTTTAACAATTTGTTTTACATTGTGACCACAACACTAAAACACAAAATATTATCTTAAAATGATATAAAATAAAAATGAATAGATAAAAAGGTCATTACATTATCCTGCCCTACCAAAAATGAACAGAAAATTAAATGAGTATATTATTAATTCAATAACGAGGAAAGCCCCCCCCCCTTCCCCAAAAA
This sequence comes from Lytechinus pictus, assembly GCF_037042905.1. NCBI lineage: Eukaryota > Metazoa > Echinodermata > Echinoidea > Temnopleuroida > Toxopneustidae > Lytechinus > Lytechinus pictus. The sequence continues at coordinate 214,282 of NC_087263.1, forward strand.
ACAAAAATGCAGCAAAAAAGAAACAGACAAAAATGTTTCATCTGCAAAAAAAAAAATCAACCATTCCCTTCAGAATTCAATTTTCTATCATCAATGCAAGATATACAGAATAAGGGGAGTAGAAGACGCACTGAATCGTAAAACATGGTGGGACGGAGTAGGGGTGATTAATGAGTGTGTGAGCTGAATCCGATAACTAGGATTTTATAGGATATACTAATAATTGTTTAGGGTGTAAAATGTACATTGGAGCCACATGGAAATACATGAATCTATGTTTGTTACTTTGACTACTGAAAAAAAAAATTGTGTTTAGGGATGGTTTTGAAGATGAGTTGTACATGGACACTAGAGCTGAGCCCCTCCCCCTGCGTATCAAACTTTGAAGAGAATGTTTGAGTTAATTCATTGATTAAACTACCATTGCACATATCACATACTAAGTGCCCTACAATAAAAAAAACATATTTTTTGCATGTTCTAGAATTAAATTGGAAAAGAACTAGAGTTAATATAAATTTAAATCAACCAGAATAATGCTAAATAATATGCTTGTATAACACATCCACATAACGTTTATCTAACAACCAACAAACTATAATATAAAAGGAAGCTAAGGTAACATATGCTTTTAATACTAATAAAAAATTAACTTCTCCTGCTGCTCCTCTTACTACTTCTACTACTATTTACTACTTACTAAAATACAAAGGCCCTGTCACATCCTACCATGCAAGCATTGCGGGTGAGTTGTGAGTGACTATTATTTCCTACCCGCAGGTCGCCCCCATTGACAGTATCTTGCACGTATCTCACACCCAGTTGCCCGCAGAAGTGCACGCAAGTCTGATTTACTTGCAAAAATTTTTTTTGAGCATGCTCAAAACTTTGTTGCGGGTGAATTGCGGGTGATTGCCCGCAACTCACCCACAAGGCTTGCACGGAACGATGTGAAAGGGCCTTAAGAAATTTAAGTTCTATGAGCTTCTACTGCTACAGCCACACAGAAAATAACAAAGCCAATGTTATATACATGTAATAAAGATCCAATGCCTTTCTCAAACCAATAACTATTTTACCATTCATCATAATATCAGAGAATTCATTTCATTCTCTTGTTTGCATCATAATTAAAAAAGAAATCTGCAAACTTTGACAAGAATCTTCAGCAAAATAGACAAAATAAGAACCCATAATCCGAAAGAGCACACCCTATATTCCAATCAAATCAATAAAAATAAAACAGAACTTTTTAAAAATCACAGCAATTCTTTCCCCCTTGACATTATGTTTTCTTTCACCAAAGGCCAAGGCAAAGGTCCCGAATCAAGCAACACAAAACAAGCTAACCAGCAAAAATTGATGTAAACAAAACGAGACAAGACAGCAATCATTAAATCAATGAACAGAATAAAATACACTACCTCCTGGATGGTCAGGAAACATTCCAAATGGAGTTGAAGAAATCATCAAAAAATAGAAAAATAATACATTAAAATGATAATATCAATAGAATAATTGATTCAAATGTACCAGCCGCACTATTATAGCAATTAAAATGAAATTTAAAACTTGTAAAAATGAAGCTTTTTTTAAGCTATCAAATACCTTTACTGAGGTTTGCAGTTTGCAAAAATCTGAGCTCTGGGGGGCCTACATACTGCCAGTGCAAGCAATAATGTTTTAAGAGGATAAATTAAAAATTTCATAAGCAATCATTACATTAAAAAGGTGATAATTTTCCTTCCATAGCCTAAAGAGTTTAACTTGAGCATCAATATGGACACTTATGACTGTATTCATCAATATATTAAACAACTGATTGACTTTAAATACTCAGGTGATTCTTATCTGACTAAAATGATTGCAATTATGATTACAGCAATATATTTTAGATCCTGAATGATGTTAAACAATCCCTTTAAGCTTATAACTGACAGAAAGTGTTAAGGCAAGAATGCATTACAATTTAGACTAAAAATATTATTTAAACAAGTGGAATGCCTCTGGCCGTCTCACCTGCATCACGCGATTCAATATAGCAGCAGTGCTGATTTTGAAAACTACTATAACTCGCACAAGATGTTCAGTGATACTTGGTTACTCTTATTTCCACGTTTTATGAACTAGACCAATACACTTATAGAGATATGATGGCAATTCAACAAATACCCCCAACTTGGCCAAAGTTCTTTGACCTTACATGACCTTTGACCTTGATCATGTGACCTGAAACTCGCACAGGATGTTCAGTGATACTTGATTACTATTATGTCCAAGTTTTATGAACTAGACCAACACACTTTCAAATTTATGGCTGTAATTCAACAAATACCCCAATTTGGCCAAAGTTCATTGACCCTAAATGACCTTTGACCTTGATCATGTGACCTGAAACTTGCACAGGATGTTCAGTAATACTTGATTACTATTATGTCCAAGTTTCATGAATCAGATCCATAAACTTTCAAAGTTATGATGGTAATTCAACAGATACCCCCAATTCGGCCAAAGTTCATTGACCCTAAATGACCTTTGACCTTGGTCATGTGACGTGAAACTCATGCAGGATGTTCAGTGATACTTGATTAACCTTATGTATAAGTTTCATGAACTAGGTCCATATATTTTCTAAGTTATGATGACATTTCAAAAACTTAACCTTAGGTTAAGATTTTGATGTTGATTCCCCCAACATGGTCTAAGTTCATTGACCCTAAATGACCTTTGACCTTGGTCATGTGACATGAAACTCAGGCAGGATGTTCAGTAACACTTGATTAAGCTTATGGCCAAGTTTCATGAACTAGGTCCATATACTTTCTAAGTTATGCTGTCATTTCAAAAACTTAACCTCAGGTTAAGATTTGGTGTTGACGCCGCCGCCGCCGCCGTCGGAAAAGCGGCGCCTATATTCTCACTCTGCTATGCAGGTGAGACAAAAAAATTAGATAAGTCTAATTCTATAGGGGAAAATTGTAATGGTAAAACTATAGTGACTTTAAAAAAGGCAAGTCATTCCCAAATGAAATAGCTAAAAAAAATATTAAAAGAACTTCTTAAAAAATACAATAAAATAAACATTTTAAACAATAAAAATAATGTGGATATGATGCATTTCTTCCTCTTCTTGAAATATGATTTTCTAAACATTAAAAGGGAAAAAATAAATATTTGATAACAAAATATTCTTCCACTTCACTGAGCAAAATAGAAATTGTTGAATAAAAAAATACAACATGCCTATAAGCTATACTGTACATGTAGGTTCTGAACAAAAAGGGGGAAATAACTAAATTATTTTCTAAACACACTCATATTTATAATAATGAACAACCACAATAAAAACTCATGTCCTACATGTAGTTCTATGTGTAAAGTTTTTACAAGGGTATCCCTCTATTTGGGTAAGTCTAATTCTATCTATTAACCAGTAAAATAGCAAACATGTAGAAGTAATAACAAAGTGAGCAGAACAATTAATTAACCCCATGTTACATTACATTACATTCCCCAAACAGATAACATAACATAATACCTATACAGATCCTTGCTATCAATCTGTACAAATTAAAGTAGAATTAAAACGGGATAAACAAAAATAAAGATGGATTCTAAGAAATAAACCTTACTGAAAGTTTATGAATTAAACAACTCCCAACTGTAGTCATTTAGTTCAGTTATATTCACAACAAAATTGAGAACTAAAAGGTTGATAGAGTGCAACACTTAACACTTTTTAAAAGCAATTATTGCTTAAAGGAAACAGGAATCCACTTGATATAAATATACTGGTAATGAAGATCCCATCAATTATCCTTCTGAATTATATGCTTCAAATAATAAAGAGGAATATATACAAGTCTTTCAAGATTAGAGAAATTATAGGAAAATATTAAGGTCTAAGGAAACTCGAAACTTCCCCTAATCCCCCCCCCCCAAAAAAAAAAAATAGCCAGAGGTGAATATTTGGATAAAAAGAACAAAAGAAAAACAAAAAGAAAAAGTATAGGAGAGGATACACTAGGAAGGGTTGACACACATTCCTATCATAACAAAAATTAATCATCAAAATCTAGCTTCCCAAATCAACTGTATCTTAAATTCCTTGTGAAAATTAATAAAGATAACAAAAACCACAAAACAGAATACAATAGAGCAGCATGCATTGTGATATATAGGAAAACACACCCTTAAACAAAACAAATATGATACATGGACCATGTTAGACATGGTTTAAAAAAAAATAAACATAAACGAAAAACATGTGCAAATGAGAGTATACATGATAGATAAACTAAGTAGTCTACTTCACAGACTTTCTTCTTTACCTTCCTCAGCTTTTTTAATGACCTTAATCTCTGTGTTATAGCATATAGACAGAGTAAGAAAAATTGGATGAATGGATAGATGAATAGCACAAGAAATATTGAAATACGATGAGTGATTTCTAACAATTGACATCAGTAAAGTGTTTTGTTTACATAACTATTCTTATTCAAAATATTAGGCCTCATACATTAAAAATCTATCTAAAAAGAAAACTGTGAAACTCATTCTTTCAGTAAGTGCAGTATGAAAATATCGGTTTGTAGGATTCTATGCATTACAGTTTTAAAATGCAAAGCACATACATGTATACACCAAGTGAGAGGGAAAAAGTACACTTACAAAAAAACTTTATTATTAAAAATAAAATGAATGTTGAACTAGTATACATCATACAAGAGTCTATCCAAAAAAAAAATTTGATAAAATACTGTGTGATTTGTGCTCACATTACTCAAAGCAGATATTTATACCACACACAAATTATATGAATGATTTGAGATAATAAAATGCTCTTTCATATGATGTTTTACAATCTATTGTTCACATGTTTTTCGTGTTTTTTAATGGTTAGCAATTGTTTTGGTTGAGCTGTTTTTCTTATCGAGTAGAATTGTCTAAGTAAATAATATGCAATATGAAATATGAAACTTATCTATCAGTATAATTCCTTCTTTGATTTAAAAAAAATTAATTTGCTCATGCTAGTTCCATTCATCTTGAAAATGTGTTAACTAGCTTTATATATTTTTTTTTTTCTTAAATGATACTAGTATCTCATGGGTATTATTGGAGCTCTATTGTAAGGTTATTATTAAGTTTACTGAGTGAGAGCATATAAATATAAATACTGGCTATCATCATTATTATCATCATCATCATATTTATCAATTAAAGCAGTTTCAGTCCTTGTGGCATACATTAGCCTTGGGTAAGGTAATCTATGACTTTATTTATCAGTAATTGCAAGATGATCCATAGTGATGAAACAGAAGAGCTTACTTCTTAGAGGAAAATAATCCAAACTATATTACTATCACACAGGAATATAAAAAAATCTATCAACATCATCACAAAAAGGAACATGAACATTGTTTTTCTTGCAAAGAAAGAAGAGGATAAAAAGGTAAGGGCAGAAAAGAAAAGTGAAGTGTAATAATGTTATCATATACAAATAAAGAAAATGAATGAATTTCAAATCTTTGCAAACCACCTTAAAGATTTGAATTCTTACTTTACTTCAAGACATAAACAATTTCAAATGGTAAGAAGGGAAATGTCTATTCTGGTCAAAGGTTTGACTGCAACCTTCAAACAAATTTAATTTTGATTAAATTTGAAATCTATTAATGGGTAATCTAGGATCATATATCTTAAAATATTTATTAGTTTTACAACCAAAGAAAGCTTGACGTTAATGAAATATGTTACAAGGGGAAATCCCTACAGGGAAAGCCCCTAATATCTCACCTTGAATCTCTTGCCCCACATTCTCCTAGGAGATTTCCCTTTAGATCTTGGTGAATCAGTGATCTGCTCTGAACGTTCAGGATCGGTGCTTGCTTCATCTTGTTTGATTTCCTCCTCATCGGTAGTAGAATCTATATCAAACTCACCGGTCAGGTTGGCGTCTACGCTAAGCTTCTTGACTGAGTGTGGTGGTGGGAATGGTAATGGGAGCATGACAGATGGTAGGAGTGTCAGGGGTATGGTAGTAGTGGTAGTAAGAAAGATGGTATGAATGGTAATGGTAGCATGACAGATGGTAGGAGTGTCAGGGGTATGGTAGTAGTGGTAGTAAGAAAGATGGTATGATTGGTAATGGTAGCATGACAGATGGTAGGAGTGTCAGGGGTATGGTAGTAGTGGTAGTAAGAAAGATGGTATGAATGGTAATGGTAGCATGACAGATGGTAGGAGTGTCAGGGGTATGGTAGTAGTGGTAGTAAGAAAGATGGTATGATTGGTAATGGTAGCATGACAGATGGTAGGAGTGTCAGGGGTATGGTAGTAGTGGTAGTAAGAAAGATGGTATGATTGGTAATGGTAGCATGACAGATGGTAGGAGTGTCAGGGGTATGGTAGTAGTGGTAGTAAGAAAGATGGTATGATTGGTAGTGGTAGCATGACAGATGGTAGGAGTGTCAGGGGTATGGTAGTAGTGGTAGAAAGAAAGATGGGATTGGTAGTGGTGGTAGTAACAAGAGGTGGAGTGTGGTGGTAGTTGTGGTAGTGGTGGTAGGAGTGTGGTGGTAGTGGTAGTTAGAGAGGTGGTATGAATAGTAGTGGCAATAAGATTGGAGGTAGGAGTGGACGACAGGAGAAATGTCAATTTGAAATGATAAAACATGAAATATGAATGGTGCACGAAATAAAGAAGATAAAAATAGGGAAGAGTAGAAAAAAGGGGGGAAACAAAACAAAATCAATTTCTGTAACATATATTAATAAGAGATATTCTACAGTTTTACATACATGTTTATGGTAGGCACTGATACTCTCCTTCATGTGACTTTTATGATCAACCCCAGAAGCTGTGATAACTTCATACATGCACAGGCAAACAATGCACATTCAGTCTTTTCTTTCTTAAAATTACCACATTCATTTTGTTCTTTCCAATTCATTAAGGAAGGAGAATAAAGCCATTTATTGATGAGAGCTGATATGCAAAGATGAAAAAATAAAAATAAACAAAAGATGAATAAAATAATAAAATTATCAATTAAAGGTGAAGGGAAGAAGAATAATTGAGCCTTGATATAGGATGAATTACCTGTCTTGATTTTAACAAACCTGCAAAATAGAGTTCTATACAAGTAAAATATAAACACTGAAACAGGAATTATTATACACTGGTCAATCTACTTCGCCTAAATTCTCTCATGAAATGTATTCTTTCTGATGTTGATTTGATTTCTATTGATTCCCATTGGCAAAGTTATCAAGACTTGACATTTCATGTATGATTAGGAGACTTCCAGAAATTGTTTAGGAATTTTCGCTTAAAAGTTTCTGCAGCAACTGCAGCACAAATATCTGTTACATCCGATTACATTTACTAAGTTATTGTTGCTAAGAAACAAGAAAAAGAAAAAACTTCTGAGCAAATGTTACTCTACCATCAATGCTAATTATCATGGTAACATGGCTCAACAGCTAATCTAAATCAAGGTTTCCATTAAAGTGTCCAATGATATCATATTAATGTAAGCTCAATGCAGTAAGACCATACTCTTATCCTTCTCTTACTATAGAATTACTGACTACAGTCAAACCAATGAAATCAGACTCCAGATAAAAAAAACCTAAATATTATATCATTTTTAATGGCCTATATATTGGTCTGTTTTGAGTTGGTTTCATCAGTGTAGCTGCAAAAGAGTGAATCTATTGAAAGGATGTATGAGGATCAACCAACTTACTGAGTCTTGGGAGTTGTTCCGTAGCAGCAGCTTCAGGGGTTCCTACACCAAGGTCAGCAACAACATCTGGAACCTTCCTCTTGGACCTGGCCCCTTCTTCTCCAAACTGACCTAGAGGTAAGTCAAGGCTGCCTGGTGAGAGTGATCTCTCTTCTCTATCGCTATCACCTTCTGTAGATGACAATGCCAGTTTTCCTGCACTCACACGCTTCTTGAGCTTTAGGGATTTACTTTTCCGTTGCTTTGGTATAGCGCCATCTAGTGGTCTACTACTGTCTATTTTAGTGCTTGATGATCGTTGTATTTTGTCTTTGTTGGGTTCATCAGTCTGTTGCAGCCCAGCACTTGCCCTCCTTCCGTTTTTGGTGGCCTTAGTAGCATCTCGGCGACGTGGAATGTCCATGCGCATACGGCTTAGACGAGACTTCTTCTCTTTGGAGCTGGATTCTGAGCGTGGGATGCCACCATCGAAAGTACACGGTGGGACATCACTTGTTGGAGAAAGCTCATCCTCTGGTATGTTGAGGTCAGAAGGCACTTTGAGACTGGACGGGGTGCCTTCCTTCTTCCTTCCAGAACCCTTCTTTCGTTTGCTGCTGCCACGCTCTGAATCGGAAGGAGTACAAGATGGATATGTATCAGGAGACAATCCTGAATGCGTACCCTGAGACCCTTCCCTAAGGCTCTCCAGCCTAGCCTCCTTTTCATCCTCAACTTCATAATGTTTTTTCCTCTCCCCTTTCCCCCTCACACCAACATCATTCTCACTCTTCCTTTTGTCCTTGGATCGCTTTAGGATGCGTTTCTTTGGACTTCCTTTCTTTCCACGCTGCTTCTCCAGCTTGGCTTTCGTGGTCGGGGTGTAAGCCTTGGCCTGTTTGTTGGAAAGAGTATCCCTGCTGATACTCTCTGATTGAATTGCACTTGGAGGGGAGACATAATCTTCTTCTGGAGATTCTATCCTGATTGTAATTTCATCCACATTTGCACTCACTGTGGCATTGTTAGTGTTCTTATTAGCACCATCATCTACTGCAGTTTCTTTACTTTTGATATCATCAATGGAAGGTATTGGACTGAAGGATTCAGAGAACGATGATGACAGTAGTGACCTGACACCACTAGCTCTTGGGTACATACATTTATACTTGGGTTTAGGTTTAGGAGTCTCTTTCACTTCGCTCAGGTTTTCAGGTAGCGATGGACTTGCTGACATCTTTGGCTTGACATCATCAACTGTTCCTCCATCTACATCACCCTCAAATCCTACACTAAATCGTTGATGTTTCCTATTTGGTAAACTATTGTATGAAGTCCTGTATGCTTCATTAGATGGCACAAATTCAAGCTCAATATCAGCAGAAGCAATAGCTTCAGATTTATCAAAAACATTGGAACCTTCATCCTCATTGGCGACCTCCGCATCAGATTTTTCAGTGTCTGTGTTTCCTGCAAAAGAAGTTTCTGGTAGCAGATCAAGGTTGATATCACCAAGAGGAGTAGAAAGGTGACTGGATTGAGAGTTGTCTTCTGATGTCCCTGAGTTGTAACCCTTTGCATTTGCTTCCTGAAGCAGACCCGCTGCTTCAGCTGTGCCCTGATCTCTGTCTGATTCACTGTCCTTGTAATCTTGTCTGTCACTTTGAGAGTCTCTGCTTGATATCTCTTGCGTGGAATGCTTAGAGAGAATGTCTTCATCAGTACTGAGTTGCGATGTGGAAACTGTCTTTGGTTCGGATGGTCCAGAGGCTGCACTAGCTTCCTGGACCTGATCACTTGGATAGGATAGTACTGCACTGAGATCAGACGGTTCTATACTATTATCCTCAGTCTCTGTATCATCAGGTACTGAACTAGGTTCATATAATGCTGAGCTATCATCAATAGTCTCTGTGTCACCTATGTCAATATCAACAACCTTAGGCTGGAGTGGTGAAAGATCAGGTTTGATATCCAAGAGAGCTGGGTGGCTAGCAGACGACGAGGAACGCTTACTAACCTCCGGACTACTAATAAGATCATCAATGTCAATCTCTTCTGCTTCAGAACTGGAGCATTCCACATTAACTACCTCACCCTGTATGACCCCATGCATCTGGGTCACCATTACCTTATCCGTTACAGGGATATCATCAACCAAAAGACTCTCACTTTGTTCTGTATCCTGTGCGCTGTTCTGTGGATCAAAACTCTGGCCTTCTGACTCTTCCATGTAGTCAGTAGCGCTGATCAAATCCCCGTAAACTAAATCTTCTGCTGACTCCTCCCCTTCAACCTCTCCTTCTGTCTGTTCTTCGCTCATTTCCCCAGAGGTGTCATCTTCCTCTTCTGCAAGATTGGCTTTTAAATCACTTTCTACAGCACCACTGATGTCTTCCGTTCTGGAGATGCTTTCTGAAAATTCATCCTCTTCTGCTAGATGACCTCCCATCACGATTCTTTCAACTTCATCAGAGCCCTCTTCTGTCTCATCATCTTCTTCTCTTTCCTCTTCATTTTCTTCCTCCTCTTCGTCGTCATCCTCCTCTTCTTCTTCATCTTCCTCTTCTTCATCAACCTCTTGTAGATCTTCCAGCTCCTCTACACTTTCTCGGGAGTACTCCTGTTCCCTGCTGTCTTCTTCTTCTTCATGATCATCAATGGAATCAGTTTCTAACTGAATTAAATCTTCATCCTTGATTTCCCCTACATTCCGATCATCATCTTCCTCGCTGTCAACGGCATGACCTTTTTCTTCCGTATTTAGCCTTCTCCCCAGCTCAGTATCATCTTCATAAGATGCAAACTTTGTGGCAAATTTATCTCTCCATTTTTTCCTCCTGTCTCCCCATTCCTCTCCTCCATCTGTAGGAGATCTCAGAGCATTGATGACATCCTCTTCAGTAATTTCCTTCTCTGCATCCTCATCTTCTTCTGCTTCATCTTCATCTTCCTCCTGCCTCTCATCTCGTTCAAGTCGCCTTCTCTCCTCTTCCTCCAATCGTCTTCTCTCCATCTCTTCCTTCTCCTCTTCCTCTTTCCGCATCCGTTCTTCCTCCTCTATCCTTAACCTTTCCTCCTCCTCAATTCTTCTCCTCTCCTCCTCTTCTTTCCTCTTCCTCTCAGCTTCTTCCTTCTCCCTTTGAATGACTTCCGGTGGTTTCCAGGGAGCCATCTGAGGGGCCTTGGTATCATTCAGCCATTGCAGCTTCAAGCTTGTCAAGGTATGTACATGACTGTATGACGGTTCTTTGGGAGTTTCTTCCTCCTCTTCCTCTTCTTCTTCCTCCTCCTCCTCCTCATCGTATTCATCACTATCAGTGTAGTACTCTCCTGAGCTTTCTTCGTCTTCTTCATCTTCATCTTCTTCTTCGTATTCCATCTCTGAATTCTCCACTTCCTCTTCTTCCTCCTCATATTCATCTTCATATTCCTCTTCTTCATAATCTTCTTCATATTCCTCCTCCTCCTCTTCTTCCTCAACGTCAGCCATTCCTTTAAGAGATAGAGTGAAACGGACATTCACCCACTTGTTTTCAAACATGAAATACAAGCATCGTAAAAAAACAACGAAAGAAATCATCAAACTTACTCCTACATCACCATGGATGATGTTGATAAACTCCAATTCTGATGCATGAACTATGTTATGTAATGTGTAAGAACGGACATCCCTGAACCAGAGTTTTAACCCCCAAACTCCATTCAACCACAAACAATGACCCACCAACAACACACAACATAGACTAGGTAAACCAGGCACTACAAGCTCTATGGTTTTCTACGTAGCAATACACGCATGCAGGAACATCAACACAACCTCTATACAAATGCAAACAATCTGAAAAGAAGGCTGGCTAGAGGAGGCTAGGTGAGCACAAGGACATGATATATAATGTGAGAAATTGAAAGAATTGTGAACAATTAAAGATCACCTACATATACAAGCTGCAAAGAACAAAAAAAAAACAAGTGTATCAATTAAGAACAGTGCACTCCTTTAGACATTCAGTGAAATTCTGACAGATTTGACAAATTAACAATATTCACACTAAAAATTCACTGTATATAAGTATTCATAATAAAATTGTCAACATTGAATACTCTACCAGTAGTAACATAACATTGCAATTCAGAGTCATTACTAGGACACATATCACAAAGAGCTTCAACAGATTCAAATCAATCTCAAATGAATATTGATCTAAATTAAGTGATAGGATTTTTGAAAAATCGCAACTCTTTGTAAAATGGACTCGCAAGTAAAATGGATTTTCAAAACAAAATATAACATTTAAAACAAACGAAAAACTAAGGTGTCTCACATTACCTAGTAGTGTAGTATTTATAACATTCTAAGCAAAACAAGTTTCTATAGGATACGCTGATACCTACAATAAACCCCTCCCCCCTGAATGATCTGATTTAAAAAATCTCAAAACCCAAGATAAGCACATTTATGCAAACTCTTAACTTTTGAGACACTTTACCAGATTGTTAAACATAAGAAAAGCTTAAGGTTTGCTAATAAAAGCATATTTTTCCTCAACATTTCCCTCATAATTTAGCTATTTATTGTAGCAAAGTTGTAAGTATTCATTATGTGCAATTGTTTTGATATATAATAAGGAAAGAATAAAGGTATAAGTTGGTCAATTTCCTGGATTTGTTTTATAAATTTAACCCTTTTAAAACTTACATGGAGCTTTAAAAATTCAAATTATTTGAATGCAAGTGATACTAACATAGACCTGTATTATGCATTGATGGAAAATAATGAATTTTTTTTCCATTCCAAATTATTTTGAATGAAATATTGAATATGATTTTTTTTTTAATGAAGCCAACATCTTCACATTTGCAATAAGTTACAATGACTAATAGTGTACCTTTTTCAATGCATTTATGGCAATTTTCCATCCATAAGTTTATATTGCATAAATTATTTTGCACTTATGAAATTCATTCAACAGAATTGGAAATATATAACAGCATTAGTCTGTTCTATAAATGCATGCATTATGATTTGAGAAGATGAATCAACTTAACTTTTTAATATAATAAATGTAAACTGAAATAAATGAAATGAATAATACTGCATGGTCAATTGGCTTGAAATTAATGGATTGTCCAAATAAATCAAACAAAATGATTGAAATTCCCTTAATACTTTTAATATATTTCTCAGGGTATACATTTGTTAGTTTCCTTGATACCGAAGTAAAATACATTATCCAGATACCAAAAGGGAAATTCCCTACACTGGGGACATCCCCTAAAATAGGGAAACCCCCAACCAAGGATACCATATTCTACTATAAAAGTAAATAATTGAAAATATTCTGAAATGTTCATTATTATTTTGGAAACCGTAGTTGACCACTGTAGAGTAGTGACTGGGATGGGGTGAAATTTATTGCAAGGAGCAAAATAAGGAATGAAATGAGCTATAAACAAAATAATGAAGTATATTGAGTTTGTTGCCTGTTAATTCATGATATCAAATTCTCCAAAATAAGTTTAAATCAATATGTACTCATATACAGATCTAACTTAAGCACAATTACATGTATAAATCAAAGGGATTAAAGGGATAGAGCCTCATCGATCTGGCGTTGCACAGCGGCTGCCGGGCCCACGATCAAATTGGGCAAAGCAAATTTTCGGAGTATTTCATTTCATGTCTATTTCGAACAATAAATTATGGATTTTCATTTTTTTTTCATTTTCATAAATTATCATTTTCATGATGGCAACTGGCAAATAAATACAAAAATGCAATTGGAAAAAAAAAAGTTTTTAAATACTAATACTACTAGCTGAACAGGGCAAATATATTCTTTTTTTTTGTAGAATCATCTCAAAGAACCAAATTGGTCAAGTAACTTTTGTAAAACAAATTTTGAGAATATAATTATATCAAAATAATTTGAAAGAGAGTGAGGATATTGTAAAACTCTTATTCTGAATACATGAGAAATACCAGAAGATCAGAAAGAATTTGCAATAAGATGAAACTTTGAGAGTAAATGGGACAAGGGGTGAGAGTGAGGGTGTCATAAATCTTTGAAGTAGTGGTCACACTGCCATAACTTTGCTGGAGCGTTCCTTGAGCAGTAGGGAGAGGGGGTCGAATTTCCACAACACTCGTCACCATGCGCAAAATGGAAAAAAAATTGCTTTAGCGTTGGTTTAACGGTAGCAAGCGTTGGTTTAGCGGTGACACCTCCATACCAACGCCAAACCAAAGTTCATCACCGCAATGGATCGCTGCTTCAACGCCCGATATCGTTCCAGCAATCCCGTGTCCGCTCATAAAACGCTACAACCGCTTCACCAAAGTTTATGCAACGTTTAATCGTTTAGTCCAGCGTTCAAGATTTCTGCGTTGGCCTAACTTTGACAGGGCGTTGTTGGAGCGGTAGTGAACTTTGCCGGAGCGGAAATTGCCCGCACCTCACCACTCGTAGAGACAGTGATTTTCCGTTTCAAAAAATTGTCTTTTCCATTTCTGAAAATCTGTAAATCCGTTTCCACTTGATCTAAAAATGGAAATTCCGTTTTGTCACTGAAAATGCATACAGCAAATACCTGAATTCCGTTTTGCAAAGGTGAATTCCATGAATATTTACATGAAAAGTATAAGAACCAAACGGAATTTCAGTTTTATTTACCGGTAAAACGGAAAATCACTGTCCCTACACTCGCAATTTTTTGTGCAGCTCAAAACTTTTGGAGCGGTAGGAGGGACCATCAGCGGTGGCCGAGCGTATACGGCGTTGCCTTAACAGTGGCCAACTTCTGTTAAACGGTGGTGAACGGTAACGAGCGGTGAGGATTTTTTTTCACTGCTCCAGCAAAGTTCTGGCGGTGTGACCACTACTTAAACAAGAAACTATTAAAGTTTTGTTATGATTTGATGAAAAAGACAAAAACAAGAAAGGATACAGCTGATTTTAGGGTGCGCTGGGTTGAGAGAGAGTGAGAGGGGGAATGGGGAGGGGAAGGGGCATTACCAAGTGACCATACAAACCAGTTTAATAGTAAATTCTATTGACTCTGTATTGCATGATGGGAAGGCAGAGAGCACACAATGAAGTTTAAGGGGTCAAAGGTTGGCAACTGAACACCTTACAACTGGTTCACAATCCAATTTTGGAACAAATCACATTTTGCTCATGTTCTAGAAATGTGAATAAATATCTTTTTATTTGGGGTTCAAATTATCTGAAAGAATACAAATAACTATTTTGGATGATTGCAAGCCTTTATTTTGGGGGTTAAGGCCAAATTAGTTTCAAATCGTAGCCAATCATATGAATGCTATGACTTCATTACGACTAGATCTTTTTGCTTTATTGTAATAATGATAGCATAGTCACAGATTTGAACTCATGTATTCTAACAGTGACTTGAGAACATTACACAGTAAGATATTCCATGTTTCAATATTAACATCAAATTCTACTACGTTTTTATTCCAAAATCGAGTCGCAGACCGATCGTAAGGTGTGAGGTGGCCTTTAGCATAGTTGGGATGGAGGGCATTATTTTCTACCATGTGACCTTACAAATTATATTGAATCTGTATTGCATGATGGGAAGGCAAAGAGCACACAATAAAGTTTAAGGGGTCAAAGGTCAGGAACATAGCTTAGTGTGGAAAGAGGGCATTATATTCTCCCATGTGACCTTTCAAATCAATTGATATTAAGTTCTATTGACTCTGTATTGCATGATGGGAAGGCAGAGAGCACACAATGAAGTTTAATTTATGACAAAGTAAGGTATGAAATTAAAACAAAAATAGTTCAACTAAAATTAATTCCACAAATCATAAGTTTGAATGTCTAAACAGGAGGCACTGTCACAAATAAATACACTTGCTTTAGAATGAAAAATAAAAGAGAGTAGGTCTATATGGATAAATGAGAAATAAAACAAAATCATATAAAGTCAGAAATAGTATGGTTTGAGTATACATCAAAATAATATAAGCATTAAGGTTAGAATATGCAATTGTTAGCTTGGTTTTGTACAGAATTTGATTAGAGAATATAGCCAGGGGATAGTAATTAATATCACCCACCAGAGAAAGAAATAGCATCTTGCCGAATACCAGATAATCAAGCATAATTGACTGTATATTTACTTGTAAGGGATTCAGTAAAAAAAAAAGAAGATAATTTATAATTCAAATTAATCAGAATGAATATCTACCATTTGTTTGTTTTGCTTCAAATAATAAAACATGCCTAATACCATCAAATGAATAAATGAATATGAAATATTGTCTTGAAGTGATATCCTTTTTAAAACACTTAAACTTTTATGATATAAACATATCAACTAAAAAATATCAAATTAATCAAATCTCTATGGTGATATTTACAAACTATCATCTGACTAAAAATATAAAGAAAATGTTAATTTGACATATTTTTTAAAAGCGTGTTTGAAGCTTTATGAATTTTGGCAAAAGAAAAACAAAAACATTATGAATCGGCATATTGAACTAAGACTTGGTCTCTCATTGGTCTCAGACCGCCAATTTATCACTTTAATACCAACCCTTGGTCTAATGGAACTTTGGTAAAACAAAATTTGTCAAACAATTTTATTTCTTTCAAAATAAAATTGTGTGTGTGTGTTTACATTTTTCAAGACCATTGCTGGAACAAAAATGAAAGCTTTGGGTAGTTCCCTTTCACTGATGAATAAATTGACCTTAAGAATAGATGAACTGAACAAAGAGATTTGGAAAATGAGATTTAAAAAATAAAGTTTGATAGAGAATATTTATTTAATAGCTTGATCAGCAGTACACCAACACCTTACAATACACCCTTCATGAATAGAACACCATCAGGAGATAGTAATGTGAAATAGTTCTTAATACCATCTAATACTACTGTGAAATAGCACTTTATAACACCCTCAAATACCGGTAGTATTGAGAAATAACACCTTATAGTACCCAAGAAGTAGTACTTTAAAATACTACCTTATGTTTAAACAAAAAACAGTACTGTGAAACAGAATTGTGATATAGCACTTTACAACACCTAATAAATAGCACTGTAATTTTGTTACACCTGAAAATAGTTGAAAATAGTCATGTGAAATAGTGCTTTAAATACTGGTGATATTCAATTTTATTTACATGTAGTAATGTACAATAAAGATGCAAGCTCAAAAAGAAATAGAAAAGGACCAATGCCACAATATTATCTTCCAAATGATAAAGAGCATCATTCTATTCTCTAACTATGATAATGTAAAAACTGTCAATGTTTATATAAAATATCTCCTCACTAGTAAGCAATTCTTATTCAAGCTGACATGTCATGATAAGTACTATCATTCATGTGCACAAAAACTTTTTATCTTTTTATTTTTCACTTTGTCTCATTTCCAAGAACATTAAATCAAAATTGACATCAAATTGTGGGAAAATATTCCCAAAAAACTCACAAAAATAAGGCCCTTTCATTTGGAAAATATAATTGAATGGCTTGGGTAAATAAATATCATACAAAGATGCATATTAAAATCAGAAAAGCATGCTAAACAGAAAAGAAATACATGCGTACAAAACCACATGCAACAAAACCTCATCAACATACATGTAATGCAACAAGCGAGCAAGCAACAACAAATATGAATACCTAGTACTACAAACCCACAACTAAACCTATATCAATTCTAAACTTTAATCTATCAATACTGATAATTTCACATACATACAGTGATGCTACCAAATCAGTGAACCCCACTGGTCAGAAAATGAGTGTCGAATGGAGACAACAACACAACAAGATTTGGCGAGCCCAGAGAAATAAACTTTATTGAAATTTGAATGTAATATTTTATAACTGACTTCACAATTAGATATCTAAACATGGCAGAACTTCAATACTTGAACATTTTTAATTTTCTGGTGGGGTTCATAACATTTTTAGCACCACTCTACATACAAGTATGAATGATAGACATGTTTATTCTATCCTATTGTGGTACATTTAGAATTCATATGAATACAAGAAGTGTACTAACACTTCATGGTATTAGTGAAATTCATTTCATATCATAAGTTTCATCATATAGTGTAATGCTACAAGATTATCATTTCCAAATGTAATTCAATATGAAATTAGAGACATATTGGTTTGGTTTTTTTTTCTCAGAAGATTAAATGAAATCACTACCCTATAAATATGTTTCTGAAATCTTAATTTGATTTGAATTTATCTTATGAAATGTCTTTAGATTTGGTAATTTTAGTTTATACAATAAATACAATATATTACACTTTTTGCCCATTTTCTCTCCCCTTTTTGAGCATAAATTTCTATCCAGGTTAAACTGAAATATTGAAAATATTTGTCATTATTTTATAGTGAATAAACAGTCTACAATACACAAAGAATAAGCATGGTTGGTGTTTAAAGCAGTATAGAGAGAAAGCAGAAAATACACACAACTTGAAAAAAGAAAAACACATAAATTTTGCTATAAGCTGTACACATATGAACCCGCATATAAAAACCACCTATAGGAAACACACAGAAAACAGGTGGCTTTTATACTCAGGTTCACATTCATCTAGACACAGGTTATGTGTTTGACCACTCTTCACAAGTGGAAAATAAAACTGATTTCTTTTATGCTCAATTGTTCATTGTTTATGTAATGCATGTTAATAACAACCAAACAGAATTTTATGAAAAAAATAATGACGAAATAGAAATATTTTGAACTATAGATGCATAGCTGATAGCAAAGGTAAGCAAATACAGTAATAACAATATAATATCAAATATAATAAATTCAGTCCCCCAACTAGCAACACCTGCATGTAATAGGGAATTATGAACATGATATACAATTGTGTATATGAAGGCAAGAATGAATTCATAAGTCCATCCTTTGACCAAATTTAGCATTTTGTTGCCAATACATGAGCCTATTTTGTATGTATTTCATATCCCGGAATTTCACCAGAAAAAAAAAACTGATACAAACCCTCATTGGGCATATGAATAAAAATCAATTTGATTTTTATGATTTACTCAGCATGAACTATCATGGACTTAAGTCCTTCTTGCATTCATATCCTCAATTATATTACTTGGTTTATACATGTAATATATGCTGTTAGGAGCAGGTCAATTTAGGGATAAAGGTACAATTTTCTGTTATTTTCTAAGGAAGGTTATACATTTGGGTGAAAGACTTTGTCCCATCTACCTGACATAGCGATGGCTAGATATTCATTTTATTTTTACTTTTAGATAGACACTTCTTTTGTGCTTTGTCTTAATAAGAACTATTTGCTTTTCCTATAAAGCAAGATGATTGATAGTGTGAACCTCAAACTAATCAGTCCAGAATTTTGTCAACACATAATGAATCAAATAACTTATTAATGCTTCTTTTGCTCTTCTTTGCGAACAAAAAAAAAAGAAGGAACCATCAGGGAAAAAAACCCAAATTATTACTGACAAGAATTTTTTCCACATCTCCTTTTTTTTCAAGTCTAATTCTAACTGAAAATAAATCAGATGCGTAAACTGACTTTGTTGAGCAGAAGACTATACTTTTGTTTTGACTAATATTAGTTAATTTTATCCTAAATTGAAAATACTTGAAGATGATTTCATCTCAAATAACCAATAAAGTGACATCAAAGCATTTCAAGTGGGGAAATAGCACAATTGAAATTATTCTGAATCAATCCCGACAATATCTTCTTAAAAATCCTGAAAATTAATTTGTGTTGGTTGAAGAAAACCAACTAAACATCGAGGTAAATTTTCCCGTGTGTTGAAAACACAAGATAAATTCATGAAAATCTTTGATTAACAGCATACATTCTGATGCATGAAAATGAAACATGTAAACAGATAGATGGGACCAAGGCCGTGGTGTGTGTCTATATTATATACATGTACCACACACTTGAAATAATACAGAATAATTCTGGATTAGTGTTTGTTATACAGAACCAATTTTATTTTATTGGAAGATGTATTTAAGGCTATAGGTGGGTGGGCACTACTTGTTAGAATCACTAATAGTTTGATGAAGGTGGGTCAATGTTTGGTATTGATAGAATGAATATAGTCCTGGACCTACGGATGGACTTAACGTAACTTAGCCCATGAGATGTCTAGACCAGGGAATTCCCTTGTTTTGCATGGCAATTTCTTATTCACCTTGTACTGTAGTATGACTGCTACTGCTTATTGCGTAACAGGTTTATTGTAATGTACAGAACATTAATGAAATATTGTCCTCATTGTCCAAAGCCGATGATCAAAGGTAAAAGTATTCCCTGCACCTATGTCATTAATCTAAATAATGCTAAAAGGATGATTTCTCAAAAAGATTCTGAGGAAAAAAGTACTACACTCCATCTCTTACATTTGATATTTAGGTTATATGAATATTTCATTAGGGAGCTTGTATGTTTTAAAGTTGAGTACATAATGTTATTGGGGCTAATTCAAACAAAGAAGGGATCTTAGCCTTCAAAAAGACTTTATTTCTGATTGATAAATGATTAATAATCTATGATCAGATACTGAGAGACACATATACCCAATATGATATGAGAGGAGTGTGAATAATTTGGGGAGAAATGACAGTTTTTGATGACTTACTTGTTGATAATCCTTCCTTTTCAAGCCACGCCTTCTCTTCTTCATTATAATCGCTGTCTGATGATCTGCGGAAAACATGTATAGAGATTTTCACTTATTTCTTTCAAATATTGGAACTGATAATGTATTCTCAAGCTTTGTTATAATCATAATCTTAATTTAATCCTTAGTATCTTGTCAATATCAATATCTTACCAATGCCTATTGTCTTTTACCTCGACATTCCCCCGCCCCCTTATCCATCTTCTCCTCTACTCATGTTTAATTCTTCTCCTCCTCCATCTTCTTCTTCTTTTCCTTCTTCATCTCCTCCTTCTTCTAACTCTCTACCTACATGTGTACTCCTTTTTTCATATATCTCCTCCTTCTCCCCATCCAGGGCTCCATAACACAAATGTTTGCGATGAATTGCTAATATGAAAGAACCACACTGATTTCTCCCTGGTCTGTATTTTAACCAAATGCGCCTGTAACATTGATATTGATTGGTCAGTTCATTTAGCGATTGATCGCTAATCTTTGTATTACGGAGCCCTGTTCATCCTTTCCTTCTTTCTTTCTCCTCCTTCCTTTCCTCCTCTCCTTTATCTTCCACTTATTATACCTTCTTTCCTTATCGCATACTATCTATTCTACATCCTATCTGAAGGGCTACTTACTCTTCTAGTTCATCATCTGTATTGACCGATGTACCAAGGTTATATCTAGCCTGCTCTTCTTCCGTCAAAGCACCCTTAGATTCAGCTAACTTCTCATACATCTTTTGCATTTCTGTATCAAGTTAAATCAAATTGGGAAACTCGTTTAACAAGGACATTTTCATAAAGTATGGCCTACTACAGAATGGCAATTGGACTAACTGGTTATTAGACGAAATGGCAATTAGACAATGTGGATAGTGGATGAACTGATGATAGACCAAATGATAGTAGACAAGTTGGTAATTGGACTAACTGGTTATTAGACGAAATGGCAATTAGACAATGTGGATAGTGGATGAACTGATGATAGACCAAATGATAGTAGACAAGTTGGTCATTGGACTAACTGGTTATTAGACGAAATGGCAATTAGACAATGTGGATAGTGGATGAACTGATGATAGACCAAATGATAGTAGACAAGTTGGTAATTGGACTAACTGGTTATTAGACGAAATGGCAATTAGACAATGTGGATAGTGGATGAACTGATGATAGACCAAATGATAGTAGACAAGTTGGTAATTGGACTAACTGGTTATTAGACGAAATGGCAATTAGACAATGTGGATAGTGGATGAACTGATGATAGACCAAATGATAGTAGACAAGTTGGTAATTGGACTAACTGGTTATTAGACGAAATGGCAATTAGACAATGTGGATAGTGGATGAACTGATGATAGACCAAATGATAGTAGACAAGTTGGTCATTGGACTAACTGGTTATTAGACGAAATGGCAATTAGACAATGTGGATAGTGGATGAACTGATGATAGACCAAATGATAGTAGACAAGTTGGTAATTGGACTAACTGGTTATTAGACGAAATGGCAATTAGACAATGTGGATAGTGGATGAACTGATGATAGACCAAATGATAGTAGACAAGTTGGTCATTGGACTAACTGGTTATTAGACGAAATGGCAATTAGACAATGTGGATAGTGGATGAACTGATGATAGACCAAATGATAGTAGACAAGTTGGTCATTGGACTAACTGGTTATTAGACGAAATGGCAATTAGACAATGTGGATAGTGGATGAACTGATGATAGACCAAATGATAGTAGACAAGTTGGTAATTGGACTAACTGGTTATTAGACGAAATGGCAATTAGACAATGTGGATAGTGGATGAACTGATGATAGACCAAATGATAGTAGACAAGTTGGTAATTGGACAAAATGGCATTAGACAGATTGATAATAAACCCCATCCACCAGCTTACCATCTCTCTCAGGAGTTGTCTTTGATCTCTTGCCGAAGAACGGTGAAAGCAACGATCGTTTCCTAAACGGTGTCTTCGGTGTTTTGGGAGTCTTTGGTGTGGTGGGTTCTGGGTGGGAAATATTTTCATTCTCATCTTCCACAACCTCTTCAATGGAATCAAAAGAAAATACTTGCTTCTGAAAAAAGAAAGAATATACAAGACATAGAAGTGATTTGAAAGAGAGCACAAGATAAAAATCTGATTAATCATTTGGCTGTTTTATGTCACCGCATGTACGTACATGTACTACTGACAAGGACATTTATCACAAAAAGTCACGGACCACCACTTCTCAGTCAATCAAAACAGAGTACTTCATTGTTATATTTAATAGTAATGAACAATTCCATAAAATTCCATCAACCTTTTCGTAAGTCTGACCCTCTGTATTCTCCATTCTTACTTCATCTCACAAACTGCTCAAACTATGAAATTGACAATGGTAACACTTCATATGAACTAGAAACAGAGAGGCAAATCATTTCAAGAACGTTGCTCATACAGTGTTTGGAGGTAAATACTCTATGCATTTGCCCACATGATAACCTCGATAAAAAGGTACCCAGAGAACCCTGTTGCATAAAAGTAACCACTATGGCAACTTTGCCATGCAATGGGAACTTGCATGGAATCCTTGATTCTGATTGGCTGTTCATCAGTGTTACCATGGCAGTTACCATTGGATGGCATAGTTACCATAATAGTCAGTTTTATGCAACAGGGCCCAGGTGGATGTTTAATAAAGCTGTTTGTAAAGTTACACACAACTTTACATACGACTGGAACATGTTCTTAAGGGCTATGTCAGGTACATAGGGATACATCATGTACAACAAGAAAGGATCACCAGTCGTGTGTAAAGTTACACACAACCTTACACACGACTGGAACATGTTCTTAAGGGCTATGTCAGGTACATAGGGATATATCATGTACAACAAGAAAGGATCACCAGTCGTGTGTAAAGTTACACACAACTTTACATACGACTGGAACATGTTCTTAAGGGTTATGTCAGGTACATAGGGATATATCATGTACAACAAGAAAGGATCACCAGTCGTGTGTAAAGTTACACACAACTTTACATACGACTGGAACATGTTCTTAGGGGCTATGTCAGATACATAGGGATATATCGCGTACAACAAGAAAGGATCACCAGTCGTGCGTTAAGTCATTCATAACTTAAATACAGCTTTATGGAACACCCACCTGGGGCCGTTTCATAAAGTTGTTCGTAAGTGAAGGGTGACTTTAGAACGACTGGTGATCCTTTCTTGTGGTAAATGATATTCCCCATTATATGTTCATTGGTGATTATTAAGCACGTAAGAAAGGTTCACCAGTCGAACAGCCTTATGAAACACCCATTGGTGTGCAGTTCAAGAAGGATATTATCTAAAAAACTTTTGCTGACAAACTTTTTCTCAGCTAATCAGCAATAAAGTGTTTACTAGCTTCTAACATTTTGTCAGTGAAAATTAAAATGCTTCATGACTTCGTCCAATGAGTACAGTAACAAAATGCTAAGAAAATGATCTCAGGATTGTTTTACATGGATGTATTGATCATTATGGCCCGTATTCTGAAATCAAGTTTAACAAACCCTGGTTAACTCTGTGCTGGTACAAAATCCTTCATTCATGATTGAAGACCTTTTTTTTTTTTTTTTTTGCTTGTCAAATTTTTTGGCGGACGGTTTTGCCCCCCCTGTGAAAAATCCTAGGTACGCCACTGCATTTGATGCTTCTCATTTTTAATGTTCTCTTTCCTAATTCCTAAAATAGTGAAAACAACAATCTCATTCATCCTTCTCAGGCAGTTATGAATGCTTTGAGAGTTAAATGAGCTGATACATTGAACCTCTACCATTATGGACTTATGTCACAATTGGCTATCCATAGTTAAACCACAACTTTAGACCACAGTTTAAATCAAACCCAACTTCAGAATACGGGCATATGTGTCATCAATCATGAAACTGTATTTATTAATCATTATGCTTTGAGTAAGATGGTCTCACCTTAGACTGTACTGCTTCTCTCTCTTTATCACTAAGGCTTCTCTTTCTAGCTGCTTGTTTCCTGGCTGCAAAGTGTTCTCTACATAGGAAAAGACCTGTGGAATCAAAACATGATAACAGGCTGTCAAATCTGGGGCCCATCTTACAAAGAGTTTCACCATTCATCCAATTTACCTCAACTATATGGAAATCCATCAATGCCTTATTACTTTCTACAGGAAATTAGCACAATGCCCTTTGTAAGCAAAGAGAAGCACATTGAAATTTCAAGAAAAAGATGAATGTATGATAAACATATCTAGAAAATATTTTGAACAAACAAGCATTTTAGATTTTTACTTTACTGGCTTTCCATATCTGTGCTTGATCGAATCAATTGCAACTCACTGTAAGACAGGACCCTAAACATGAACCCACTATAGATCATTCTTATAAGAAGCTGTTTTGGAGGACCAACTAAGGTATCTACAATGTTCTCATCTTTCTAGCGATAAGGAAAATAATTTTGGAAAAACGTTTTCTGTGAAACCAGGGGAGCGTTTCATGAAAGGACTAGTCAGGCGTTTTATCTGACAACACATACTTTATTAGACAGTTGAGTGCTTCCCAGCCAATCAAAACCAGGGAAAGTTGTCTGATCTCATAACTTATCAGGACAAAATGTTGATGAAACGCTCCCCTACAGCGTTTAGGGAAATAAAAGATCAGTAAAATATAAAGCAAAATGTAAACAACTAGCAACTGTTCGATTAAAACTGAATCATGTTTCATGGCAATGATAGGGAGAGTGAAGTGTAATACTACAAACCTTTTCCGCCATCTTGGTCGGGTAGATATGCATAGTTTCCAATCCTAATTGTACAATCACAATCCTGACATTTAAAACAGTCTCTATGAAAGAACATTCCTTCAGCACTAAGTCTTTCCATCACATAAACACGTTTACTACAGAATACACAGAGCTGACTTCCTTGGACATTACCAGTGTCAATCAATGGTTTGGGTTTCTGAATATAAAGAAAAGATAAACACAGTCATATGAAAAACATGTTTTATACAAAACACAAAAAGGTTTGCATGACAAGTAAGGAAAAGTGGTTTTAGATTCCGAAATTTTAAGAAAAAAGAAATAAAACTTGCCTGCTGCAAAATACACACATCTGACATTATAAGTGTTGATGATAATAATAATAATAATCATACAAACAGTTCATATCACTGATAAAAGAGTCCCTATGCGCTCTTTGAAGAAGAAGAAAAAAACAAGGAAGAGAAAATTGCTGGCAATCGTGACACAAACTCATATAACATATATATGTATACAAAAATGTATGAAATTATACATGTACAACAGCTTTGGCAACTCTTTTATTTAAATTTCTTTCACATTATATATATATATATATATATATATTAAAATAAGAGTTTCATGTTGGGTGTACATGAGTTCTTTACACATGATGGGGTTGTATATAAAGTAAAGGGGCAGCATGGTCAAAGGATTATTGGTACAACATGTAGCATTTTGGAAAGAGTGCATTGAACCAAAATGCAATTTACAGGGGTAATTTTTTTAATTTGGGCATAACTACCCTTGGCTAAGATAAAACTTCCTGACTATAAATTCTAAGGCCCGTATTCTGAAGTCGGCTTTAATCTCAACTCTGCTTTAAAGTTGTGGTTTAACTATGGATAGCCAATAGTGGTATAAATCTCTGACAGTGTAATTTCAATGTATCAGTTCATTTTTCTCCCAAATCATTTTTAACTGTTCGGGAAGGATGATTAACACAGCTTTCTTCACAATTCACGAGCTACATGTACCAAAAGAGCAAAGCGAACATAAGAAACATACCATGTAAGGAATATTTTGGCACATTTGGCTTCCCATAATTTTAACACAGAGTTAGACCCGACTTCAGAATATGGGCCTATGGGTTCTTCTCACTGATCTAGGTCAAGTTACAGCTAGCAATGGATCGTTCACTCTACTTTCATAAATGATTGTCAATGGAATAACAAGTAATGATTTAATGAGCTTAATCGCAAAGATAAATGTGCTACAGAGAATAACTCACTGGTCTTGGTCCATCTGTAACTGTATCCATTCCAAAGTTAGACCTAAGATTGGCCTGGAGCTGCTCGGCCAGCCCGCTGACCTTGTTTTGACCTCTGATACCAACGTTGAGTTCATTCTTGGCCGCTACGTTCAGACCACCGTTCTCAGTCTTGTCAGCCCCCTGTGTGAGCAGCTTTCGCTTCTCAATGATGTCATCAGACTGTCATAAGAATAACATCAAGGCACACATGATTACATTTGAAAACAATATGTCATCAGACTGTCGTAAGAATAACATCAAAGCACACATAAATGTATTTGAAAACAATATGTCATCAGACTGTCATAAGAATAACATCAAAGCACACATAAATACATTTGAAAAACAATTTGTCATCAGACTGTCATAAGAATGACATCAAAACACACATGAATACATTTCAAAACAATATGTCCTCATCAGTCTGTTACAACATCAAATTGTCCGAAAAATAATATCTGATCAAACTTTAAACATATTTGCAAGACAATTAGGAATCATCAAAATTTGATAAGAATTATGTGTTTATCATATTGATAGATTATACAAACATGAAAATAAATCATAAATGCAATAAGTATATTGTAAAATTGATAAATGATATTAAATTGTTATTCATTTGTGTCAATTGTCAACAAAAACTAGTTTGAGAAAATAAACAAAAGCTTGCCTACAAAACTTTAGTTTCAATGAAGCGAAATGACCACACTCACCGGGGCATCTTTATGCTTGTGATGTTTTCGTTTTGAGCCAACGCCACTCCCACTTGCTTTAGCTTTCTCTGCATTCTCTTTGTCATGTTTCTCGTGAGATTTCCGTCGTACTTTGGAGGCGAGCCGTGATAGGAGGGATGATTTTGGAATGGAAGACTTGGCTTGGGGCGGATGGGACTCTTCTATGTGGATTTCTTTGGTATTTGTCTCTTCCGTAAAGAAAGGGAGAGAAAATTACAACACATTATTTCATGGATTCAATTGATAGGGTGGAGTGAGTAAGTCCTGTTGATCATAAATGATAGTTTCTTTCCACTTCCAGGCAGTCTGATCAAGTTTCGACCAGTGAGGTGTGACTTAAGTCATGCTTAAATACAGACGTGCACACGGTTTATAATTAGTAACAAGCAACATTTTATAGCTTAAGAAGTCCATATTTTGAGGGTGGCCAAATTTACCAACAGAAATTGCTCTTAACTTCCCTCCCTCTAAAATGAAAAAAAAAAAAAAATACTTTCAGGAGAAAGAACACCTAAAAAACCACTCCAAAATAATCATAAAATACATTGACTGAGACATTATGAATGGAATATATGTGGAGAGGAGAAATATGTGAGCTTATGATTAACAAAAGCTGCTCTTACTTTCAGGAGGAAATACACATAACAAACCACTAAAAAGTAAAAAGACACTAAGACATTTTACATAAAGTTTATGCGGAGAGGAGCTACAGTACATGTAGGAATGAAGTTACGTTTAACAGAAGGCTCTTACTTTCACACAATAATACACCTAACAAACCACTATTAAATAAAAACACACTGACCAAGTCATCTTGAATGAAGTATTTGTGGGAAGGAGAAAGGCGAAACTGACCAAGATATTTTGAATATAGGAAGAGGAGCTAGGAGTGAACTTACGTTTAACAGAAGCTGGTAGCTCATCTTTGAATAGATCATAGAACCTCAGTATGTAAGCTACCATAGTGAGTTTATCAGGACAGGCAGTAGTAGCCATCTCCTTGCCTGTCATTACCGGTGGTATACCAAACTCACGCTCAGCGATGTCAAACGCTAGCTGATTATTCTCTACAACATTCTCAGGTCTCAGACGATTGTAATCGCTAGATGAGAGGAGAAAGGTGATGAAAAAGATTTGAATAATTATCACAATTACTATTTTCAGGGCAATTCCTTACGTTAACCAGAGCTGCCAACAAGAACAAGAACATTTCAGTATCTTGAAAGCAGGAAATCACTATTTTGGTAAGGAATTCAGTGTTTTCAAAGAAAAACCATATGGACAACAAAAAACACTGAAACTTGAGGGATCAGCATATTGCACAAAACAACCATTTTTCATTACTACATACTGAAAATCAGTACTACATGTAGTTGGCGGCTCTGCATTAATCGACCCATTTGTGAGTCCAACGCCCATTTTTCTCCATTATTTTGTCACTTCATGAGCTGCCCCAGACATAATCATTTGTCAGTACTACTCACTTAGAAAAGAAGAAGAAAAAAAGACAAACAATAACAGGAAGGTCCTAGACATAGGGGATCGAATGTAGGTATACAGTGACATTGCCCTATGGCAACACCTGTGCCTGGGAGGTGAAATGTGAACTAAAAATCACTGCGACCCGCAGGTTTCTCCTCCTGCGACCCGCAGGTTTCTCCTCCCATTATATCTCATTTTAGGAGTGCAGGTGGACCACAACACTGAGATTTCCCCTTACTCTTGATGTATACATTTGTACGTAGGTGCTTAAATTGGACTTTTTCACACATGCATGAGTATGGCTTAAGGTTGCAGATATCAAACTCAAAGCTTTTGCTGGCTGAGAAGTTGTAATAAATTTATGAAAAGAGACTTGAGAATCTATAAAAGAGACTGGAATAATCACAAGAAACGACAATTACATTTATCTTCAGGTTTGTAATCGAAAAAAAATGTTGATTATTCCGTACAGATGCAACAAGTGGTCAAGTTTGAAGATCAGTGTCATCATGGTCAAAACACTTATTTGAACAATCCTGAAATAAAATTTGACAAGCATCATCATCAACCATTTAAAGTCAAACTTTTCCCCTCTTATTAGGGTCTAATGACACAAAAATCTAAAGATAAGTATATACAAATTTAAGACATATTGGCCCGAATTCACAAAGGAGGTTTTGAAAAACATTGGTTTATGAAGATTTCCTGTATAAAGCACGCTTATTTACCACACATATAAAAAAATTGCCAATGCTGATCCATGTTTTTGTCACAATGCGCCAAATTGATGCCTGTTGCCATGGTTAAGTATATGTACACTATTTTATTCATGAGTCCACTATTTTGATACTGAGCTCATTAATTTAAAACAGTGGACTCATGAAAAAATAATAGGGTACTTAACCATGGCAACAGACGTCAATTTGGCGCACTGTGACAAAATAATGCATCAGTATTGGACAATTTTCAGTATACAATGTAAATTAAGCACAAGTTATAGAGAAAATCTGCATAAACCATGGATTCAACCGGTGCTTTTCAAAACCACCTTTGTGAATGCAGGCCAATGGTTTTGATAGTGGTACACTTACATGAGATGTGGTCTATATCTATGTATAATGGCACATAACGCTAAGCCATTCCTCCAACTTGAAGTCATATTATCAACCATCACATTCAGATAGTTACCAGTAACTCGTTGACACCACATTAACACCTTACTACTCCTCACAACGGATGCTGTATAATCAATAAACAAAAATAAAATATAGTCAGCACTTTATCATTGGCACCTCATTGACACCTTACTACTCCTTACAACGGATGCTGTATAATCAATAAACAAAAATAAATTATAGTTAGCACTTTATCATTGGCACCTCATTGACACCTTTCTACTCCTTACAAAGGATGCTGTATAATCAATAAAAAAAGACCTGTTTCTTTGACACCACATCAACATCAGTTATTTAAATGTTTTTATGAGAGATGTGAAATAAATGAAACTGAAACAAAAAACATAATAATAATAATAAAAATAATGATAATAATAGGCATTTATATAGCGCCATCTACCTAGAAATAATCTATTCCGAGTTGCATTGTTATTATCATTACTCCTGCTTTAGTCCTGCTTTAGCTTGAGCTGCCTTTCAGCGCTCAGTGCATTCAAGGAATTAATCCTGCCGGGTACCCATTCACCTCACTTTGGTTGAGTGCAGCACAATATGGGTAAATTTCTTGCTGAAGGAAAACACCCCATGGTTAGGATTTGAACCCATGTCCTCTGATTGAAAGACGAGACTCAGAACCACTAGACCACGATGTCCCCACAATGAACAATGAACACAATCAAAAGTTTCATGAGACATAAGCTGTAGTGTGACACAGTACTTTTCTACTTTGCAAGTGATGTGTCAAGGTGTATAAATCTGCATAAAAAATTATACTATTGAACAAAATACCGATTAGATATTCTGTTAGCCTAACACTGAATCTAGTTTGCGCACAATGGAAGCTCCAGACTAATCCATTCCATTGAGAAGCATAGAAGGTTTCTTAGATTTCAAACTGAGCCTTGAAGTCTTCATCTATGGTGTCATAAAGGTGTTTAATCCATTCTTCGAGAATGCTGATACTTCCACTTTTCACAACCAGCCTAACACTGATTATAATTTAACACTAACACCAGACTCACCTGTTCTATTGAGAACCATAGAAGGTTTCTTCTCTAAGATTTCAAACTGAGCCTTGAGATCTTCGTCTAAGGTGTCATAAAGGTGTATAACTTCTTGAGGTGCTACAGCTCTGGTGTTTAAGTGTGGATATCTACTGTTTGGATTGATTCCATATGATTCATAGATCTGTGAAATATAAAGAGATTTATTAAAAACACATTATTCAAAATGTAATATTGGTGCTGTCACTTTGGTATAAAAGTGCAGGATTTGTTTTCATAAGTTTATCCATTTATCTATATACCGGAAAATAAACCATGTGAAATGAATCATATAGCTTGTACAGTATTAAGACAATTTTACTAAACTCCATAAAATTATGGTCTTGCCACTCTTTGGGGAGGGTGATACAGAAAAGAATGAAGCCTAAAAGTTGTAAAATAGGAAACTTTACCAACATTTATCATCTACATGTAGCAAAGTGTCAGATCTCACGACTACCCTTGTTTTTTAATTGGCTGAGAAGAGTCTGACAATTGCTATGTTAACTGTCAGATAATGACATTTTTCCAGTTCTGACAAATAGACCTCTGTTGATTGTTTCATGAAAGGACTTGTCAAATGATTTACTTGATGTTGATTGGCTGAAAAGTACAGTTACTATAGTAACTGTACTTCTCAGCCAATCAACATCAAGTAAAGTTGTCAGATCTGACAATGCAAACAAAAAACTCTTGATGAAACGCTCTCCGAAAGGTCATGGCAACTTACCTTGCATAGATTCTCAGGAGTGGTTTGAGCTAGAAGACGATAAGAACTTTCCCTCTCAGCTAGGACCTCTAACGGTGTCATCACTCCTGAAGCCCAGCTACGGATCATCCAAGCAGCGTCAAAGGCACCTAGAAAACCTCTAGCACATCCAGAACCGGTAGGCCAGAAAGGCTACAAAGAACAAACAAAAAAGAAATCATGAATTAAATGGATCATCCAAGCAGCGTCAGAGGCACCTAGGAAACCTCTAGCACATCCAGAACCGGTAGGCCAGAAAGGCTACAAAGAACAAACAAAAGAAATCATGGATTTTTATGTTACAATATGATTCAAAGAAAGTGATAAGGCAGCATCAGAAAACCCCAAATCCTATTGGTTAGAAGAGAAAGAGTGATTACAAGAAGGTATATTCCAAGAATGTCAAATGCAAAATGATTGTACAGATTAACGATTGAAATGGTAAACAAGTGGAATGCCTCTGGCCGTCTCACCTGCATCACGCGATTCAATATAGCAGCAGTGCTGATTTTGAAAACTACTATAACTCGCACAAGATGTTCAGTGATACTTGGTTACTCTTATTTCCACGTTTTATGAACTAGACCCATACGCTTATAGAGATATGATGGTAATTCTCGCTACCCCAAATAGGAACAAAAATCTCATAATGCGCGAGACGAGATAATTTTCACTTCGTCGGGTCGTCATCACCACTTCCGGTTCAGAGTTATGCTCGCGCGAGGTTCGCGATACTGAGTTTTCCACCACGCTGAAATCGATGCCAATCAGCGTAATATGTACAGATTATAATACTTTTTATCTAATTTGGTCAGTTATGATTCCATTTGAATTATAAATAGAAATAAAAAATATATTTCACGTGAAAATGTGAAAGAGAGGGTTGTGATCACGAACTTTCCGAGCGAAAGCGACGTTGTGTTGTTGTGCATGATCTGAATGGCAAAACAGTGCATCGGACTTCCGATCAGGAAGTTGTAATACCGAAAAGCTATCCCATAATGCAATGCGCGTTACAGGGATTTTCCCGGATCTCGGCGAAATCGCTATTTGGGGTAGCGAGAATTCAACAAATACCCCCAACGTGGCCAAAGTTCATTGACCTTACATGACCTTTGACCTTGATCATGTGACCTGAAACTCGCACAGGATGTTCAGTGATACTTGATTACTCGTATGTCCAAGTTTCAAGAGAAAGATCCATCAACTTTCCAAGTTATGATGGTAATTTAACAGATACCCCCATTATGGCCAAAGTTCATTGACCTTTGACCTTGGTCATGTGACCTAAAATGCGCAAAGGATGTTCAGTGATACTTCATTACTCTTATGTCCAAGTTTTATGAACTAGACCAACACACTTTCAAAGTTATGGCGGTAATTCAACAAATACCCCAATTTGACCAAAGTTCATTGACCCTAAATGACCATTGACCTTGGTCATGTGACGTGAAACTCATGCAGGATGTTCAGTGATACTTGATTAACCTTATGTATAAGTTTCATGAACTAGGTCCATATATTTTCTAAGTTATGATGACATTTCAAAAACTTAACCTTAGGTTAAGATTTTGATGTTGATTCCCCCAACATGGTCTAAGTTCATTGACCCTAAATGACCATTGACCATGGTCATGTGACATGAAACTCAGGCAGGATGTTCAGTAATACTTGATTAATCTTATGGCCAAGTTTCATGAACTAGGTCCATATACTTTCTAAGTTATGCTGTCATTTCAAAAACTTAACCTCAGGTTAAGATTTGGTGTTGACGCCGCCGCCGTCGCCGTCGCCGCCGCCGCCGTCGGAAAAGCGGCGCCTATAGTCTCACTCTGCTATGCAGGTGAGACAAAAATCCACTCCGTACGGCACGTGGATACCTGACAACTCTGTTTTTCCTTTCCTTTCTGCAACACTTTCTTGCATTAATATCAAAGAATCATTCAGACCCTTCCCAACACTCCTATCACACATTCCTGAACTAAATAAAGCCAGTATAGAAGCTTTCACATACAGTACTTCACAAACAATGATTCAAATTACACTTAGTATTAAATCCAATTCCATTCTCCAAGGGCACTTTCTCAACTAAGGAGAACATTTTCTTTTTTTACATCTCTGTTCAACCTGTGATCTTTTATAGTGAAGAAGGAGGACATTGTGATTTATGGATTGTTTTCCTTTCCTCCTTCTCACCATATACTTTGCGGGGGCATCGTGGTCTAGTGGTTACAAATCTCTTCTTTCGATGAGAAAAGACATGGGTTTGATTCTCAGCCACGGCGTGTTTTCCTTCAGCAAGAAATTTATCCACATTGTGCTGCACTCAACCAAGGCGAGGTGAATGGGTACCCGGCAGGATTAATTCCTTGAATGCACCAAGCGCCTTCAGCAGCTGGAGCTACAGCCGGGGCAATATACATGTATAGTGCGCCATTAAATAGGAAACTAGATAAATCGGCACCTCATAAATGCTATATATAATATAATAAAATCACTCAGTGAATACCTAATGGAAATCATGAAAACTACATTTGACTACCCACCTCCAACAGACTATCGCCAACCAATGCTAGTAGAAGCTTGTGACCATTCCTATCTAGTACCCTAGCAGCGTTCTCAGCGGCGTAGATTGACGTAAAATCAAACATAGCAACGTCTGGTTTGCCATGATGATTGAGGGCATAGTCTAAGGTCGGCAGCTGATTGTTGGTGCAGAAGTCTGCAGCCTCACGGGCGTATTCCTGGAGTGTTTGATGACTGTAGTTATCTGATCGTAACAGCTTGTTGGTGTCTGGCAAGTCCTGTTAAAACGAAACATGGAAACTCATGCTTTAGTTTTTGAGGTTAGATACATGTACATCAACTACAAGTACTGATACACATCATAAGACAGAGAATGTGGTAGTTCCT
Organism: Lytechinus pictus; assembly: GCF_037042905.1. NCBI lineage: Eukaryota > Metazoa > Echinodermata > Echinoidea > Temnopleuroida > Toxopneustidae > Lytechinus > Lytechinus pictus. Next base: position 248,879 of record NC_087263.1, read on the forward strand.
TACGTCACCTACAAATATAATTTTGAGGCCAAACCCATACCAGGAAACTAAAACTTAAAAAAAAAACTAAAAATGACACTGGAAAAAAATGAATGTGTTATATTCTGAATGAATCCAAAATCAAAATGGACAATGTGTTAGTTCTTAAAAATATCCATTTTTCCACGATTCACATTTGATATTTTTTAAAGAGTTCTTCAGGTGTCAGATTTGAAAGAGTAAGAGAGACTACATTATGGATGAAACAGTTTTCTTAAGGTGTCTGAACTGGATCCTCTGTTTTGAAAGAGTAAGAGAGACCATGTATTATAGATGAAAGTTTTCTTGTGTTGTCTGAATGGATCTCTCTTATTTGACATTAACAAGAGAGACCATGTATTGTATAGTCTATAGATGAAACAATTTTCTTGTGGTGTCTGAACTGGGTTCTCTTATTTGAAAGTTTAAGAGAGATCATGTGTATACAAGTAGATGAAGTGGTTTTCTTGTGGTGTCTGAATAGAGCTCTATGATTTGATTGAGTAAGAGAGACTGCATTTATGTATGTAGATGAAACAGTTTTCTTATTGGTGTCTGAACTGAATTCTCTGGTGTGAAAGAGTAAGAGAGACCATGTATGATAGATGAAACAGTTTTCTTGTGTTGTCTGAATGAGCTCTAAGATTTGATTGAGTGAGAGGGACTTTGTATTAAGATGAAATGGCAAGTGAAAGCCAGGATGTATGGCAAGTTAAGCAACGTCTCAACACTCATTATTTACAGAATGTGAAATATGTAATGTGACATATAACAGGTAGCTATGATGCACATGGTTCTATTTTAAGATAAGGAAGGAGTAGAGAAAGAGGGAAGACGGAGGTAGAGAGGGGGCAGAGAGTAGGCATGGGGAGGGAGAAGAGGGGGCATGATAGTTTAGTGGATGATTATTGTAAATGTTGAAGGGAAGAAAATGAAGAGAGTTTGTACAAAGAGTCGTCCAGGGACCCGTTGCATAAAACTTTTTGCCATAAAAATCTCTAGCAAATAAACAAAACTCTGGCAAACAAAATTATGCCATTGAAAATTACACATTAAAAAACTCTGGCAATAAAAATTTGCCAGAGTTTTCTATGGCAAAAGTTTTATGAAACGGCCCAAACGGGTCGCAGGATTTGACAAGACATTATCACAGGGGTTAGAAGGAGCAAAATGGACAAGATCACAGCAGCAAAAGAAAGAAATCAAGAAGGGGGGCAAAACAAGGCCTTGCAAATATATGCTATGAAAAGTCTGAGAAGGTGGGAAAGGAGGGAGGGAAAGCAGGAAGTAGAATTAGGTACAAGCTCTGGAATAGATGTACATTAGTAGAACATTTAAGAAACATGGTAAGGGGAGAGGAGGCAACACATGGGGAAAGAGGGCCTGCAAGTGATTACAAGTTAACCTGTTGCCTACGGGGAACCGGGTGGGCCCTGTACAAAGTCTATGGGGATTTTTTAATCTTGTGGTGAAAAGGTTAAGACAAAGAAAGTGGAAGGAATGATGTGATAAAAACAAGAGTTGGGGAAGCTCAAGAGATATGACAGAATGCTGTCAAACAAGATAAATAAGGGTAGAGAATTTATCAAGAAAAGAGGGAGGAATGTGGGAGAAAGAGGAACACTGCAGAAGGAGTGATGAGATTGGCCTATAAAGGTACAATGAAGAGAGAGAGGAAAGGAGAATGGGGACATGAGGGAGGATATAATATTCTTATATAAAGAGAACAAGAGAAAGCAGAAAGGAGTGTTTATCAAGAAAAGAGGGAGGAATATTGGAGGGGGAAGACAGGATAGAGAGTGATGAGAGTGGTCTTTAATGTACAAAGAGAGAATGAGTAGAGAGAAAAGGGGCATGAGGGAGGATAGGATATTCTGAAGAGGACAGAAGTGAGGTAGAAGTTAAAGTGACAGCAACAAGGGGTACAGAAAGGAAAGGGACATCACACTGTAAAAACTTCTGTGTTAAAAACGACGTAAGTCGGTGTTGTGTGAGGACTGCAACAAGCAAGTGTTTATAGTACACCATGGAGATTTCATTTGACACAAAACCAAAGAGTGTTGATAAATCAAACAGTATGTGTAAGGCCCCATGTCAAAAGTATGTGCCTGTTATAAAGACATTATGCATATATTCATAGCAGCTTTCTCACATTCCCAATTACTTTCTCTATAACATTGACTGGGATAGTTTTAGCACAACATTGGCTGGTGTAGTTTTAGCACATCATTGGCTGGTGTAGTTTTAGCACAATATTGGCTGGGGTAGTTTTAGCACAACATTGGCTGGGGTAATTTTAGCACAACATTGGCTGGGGTAGTTTTAGCACAACATTGGCTGGGGTAGTTTTAGCACAACATTGGCTAGTGTAATTTTAGCACAACATTGGCTAGGGTAGTTTCAGCACAACATTGGCTGGGGTAGTTTAAGCACAACATTGGCTGGTGTAGTTTGGCACAACATTGGCTGGTGTAGTTTTAGCACAACATTGGCTGGTGTAGTTTTAGCACAACATTGGCTGGTGTAGTTTTAGCACAACATTGGCTGGTGTAGTTTTAGCACAACATTGGCTGGGGTAATTTTAGCACAACATTGGCTGGGGTAGTTTTAGCACAACATTGGCTGGGGTAGTTTTAGCACAACATTGGCTGGGGTAGTTTTAGCACAACATTGGCTGGGGTAGTTTTAGCACAACATTGGCTGGGGTAGTTTTAGCACAACATTGGCTGGGGTAATTTTAGCACAACATCGGCTGGGGTAGTTTTAGCACAACATTGGCTGGTGTAGTTTTAGCACAACATTGGCTGGTGTAGTTTTAGCACAACATTGGCTGGGGTAGTTTAAGCACAACATTGGCTGGTGTAGTTTGGCACAACATTGGCTGGTGTAGTTTTAGCACAACATTGACTAGTGTAGTTTTAGCAACACTGTTTTTGCAGCGCAATTGAAAATGACTTTCATGAACATGAAGCTCATTATTGAACCTCTTGTAGGAAGCCCCAAGACAAATGACAATAATCCATCATCATGCACAACCTAGAAATACATGTATCATATCTGGGGAGTGTTTCATCAACATTTTCATCCGACAAGTTGTCAGATCTGACAGCTTTCTCTGATGTTGATTGGCTGAGAGGTACTGTTACTATGGTAACTGTCAGATAAAATGGGACTTGTCGGATAAAACGTCCGACAAGTCCTTTCATGAAACGCCCCCCTGGCTTCTGAATATGACAATAGCTGACATTATCAATAGCAACATTTAGAAACAAGTGAGACAAACATAATGAGGTTCCCTTTCATGAAGGAGGTACACTGACTCAGGAAACATTAATAATAATATGGTCCATGTATATTGCAGCAACTATAATTGCAACTCTACTGCACTTGATACTTGGTATCATATTATTACCCCGGCTGTAGCTGAGCCGCCATATAGGCGCTAAAGCATTCAAGGAATAAATCCTACCGGGTACCCATTCACCTCACCTGGGTCGAGTGCAGCATAACGTGGGTAAATTTCTTGCTGAAGGAAAACACGCCATGGCTGGTATTCGAACCCACGTCCCTCTAATTGAAAGACGAGTGTCGTAACTACTAGACCACGATGCCCCCACCCCTAGACCACTAAACATTCAACTAAAGTTCTTCTTGTTAGAAGACTCTCACTCTGTAATATTAGGAGTCTGCACAGAACTATGTTGACCTTAACACTCAATAATTGCTTGTCGAGTTAAGGGCAGCAAACCCTGTAACAATGTCAAAGGGTATTGAGGTGACAAAAAGAGTTGACCTCTTTACAGGTTTATGAAATTAAATTATCATCTGAATTAATAAGGATAGCCACCATGTAAAACAAAATTCAGTATTCCAGGGGATGAAATATAATAAGTTAGTATTTTTCTGATTATACCTATTGATCCAGCAGGACGGAATATCTAAGCACAATTATATATATATATGTCTTTTTTTGTAAAACATTTTTTTTCACATTTTTTGCAACTTGGGATTTGTTATATCTAATGTCGATCTCTTGCCGAGGAATTTCATTATGGTTACTGAATCATAGTCATGCTTTTTTAATTTCTCTCTTTCTATATCTCTAATACCCTTTTTACACAGGATTTTCTTAACCCTGGACTATCGCTAACCCCGTACTCTCCTTAACCCCGTACTATTTTTTTTTCCTTTTCACACATGCCGAATTGTTATCGCTAACCCCGGATAAGGAATGCTTGCTTTTCACACACGAAACTCGCTAACCCCGGACTAGTGGTTTTTGTCAATCATTCGTAGTATAAGTACTTCACTCATACCTTTTTACACACGCTAAAATTTCCTTAACCCCGTACTATAGGTGGGGCTAAATTGCCATTTAGCCCCACCTATAGTACGGGGTTAAGCTTAGCCCACTTTCGTTTTACACTAGCGATCTTAACCCCGTACTATCGCTCTTAGCACCGCAATTGCTGGGATAACCCTGCTTTTTTGCAGGGCCAAATAATCCCGTACTAAAGGTGGGGTTAGCCCACTTTGCAAAAATGCTGTGTAAAAAGAAAGTGGGCTAAGCTTAACCCCGTACTATAGGTGGGGCTAAATGGCAATTTAGCCCCACCTATAGTACGGGGTTAAGGAAATTTTAGCGTGTGTAAAAAGGGTATCTCTTACCTTTAGAATAACTCCTTTATGTAGTAGACTCTGTTTCTTAGCCGTCATCACAAAATAATGCGTCTCATCCTTGTAATAGACAATGTTCTCAAGGTCGATGCCTGTCTGCTCTCGTAGATCTTGGAAGAACTTTTGGTTGAAGATGAAAGCGACGCCGCTGATTTCCTCCACGCTGGCTTCCTCGTTTGATTTTCTATTGATGAAGTTTGCAGTGATGGCGATTGCAAGCTTTCCTCTGAATTCCTTCCTCTTGAAACCTAAAAAAAATAGAATTACAAAAATTGTCATAAATTATTTAAAGTTCATTTATTTTTCATAAACAAAAATTTAGACAAGAAAATGCATAATTAAAATTTGACATAGAGATAATGAACAAATAATTTTGTATGTACATAAATCATGTATCAAACATAAATAAACAATGTGAGTGGTATCTTATGTTACACAAACAAGATGGCTGCAAGGAATGTCACAAAGCTTGAAAACATGGCAGCTCAAGAAAATAGCCAAAATAATAAAATAATACAAAATATTCAATACAAAATTAGTAACATAAACAATATGGTCACCTTGAAAATCCCAATGAACCAATATAGATTTTATGAATGTCCAGCAGTACTATTGGATGGTGTTATACAGTGCGTCCCACAAAAAACGAAACCGATATTTATTGATGATTTATCATAACTTAATCACAAATACAATAGACAAATGACCTACCATTGTAAAGCTTAGAATCTCCTCTTTCATCTGAAAGTACTTAGATTATTTCTCATTCACGCATGAGTGAGCAAAAACAATTTGAAGAAGGGATACCAAAAAGTAATTTGGCAGGCTGTATCTGGGTTTCAAAAAGAAAACCACATTTTTAAAAAGTTCAATATCTGCTCTTTAATTTGACACCTCAATTGCAGAAAATGGTCAAGAAATAACAAAGTTCTGGTTATTTGAAATAAGGCTTGAATTTCAATAATTTCATAAAATAAAGGTTCTACAGGCTAGCGTTCAAACTCACTTGACACTCCGTTTTGTTGACGATCAGCCATGCATTATTAAAAGTCTTTTGTTAACCATGGGATAGCTTCTGTGGGAAACCGGTGAAAACATGTTTATTTAATGAAATTATGGAAATACAAGCATTGTTTCGAGGGAACATTACTTTTTTACTTCTTGACCATTTTTTGTGATTAAGGTATCAAATAAAAGAGCAGATATTGAACTTTTTGGGGCATGTGATTTTCTTTTTGAAATTCAGATACTCCCCGCCAAATGAGTTTTTGCTATCCTTTCTTCAAATTGTTTTTGCTCACTCATGCGTGAATGGGGAATAATCTAAGTAATATCCGATGAAAGAGGAGATTCTAAGCTTTACATTGGTAGGTCATTAATGTTCTTTTTAAAGGACAAGTCCCCCCCCCCCCAACAAAAAGTTGATTTGAATGAAAAGAGAAAAATCCAACAAGCATAACACTGAAAATTTCATCAAAATTGGATGTAAAATAAGAAAGTTATGACATTTTAAAGTTTCGCTTAAATTCACAATACAGTTATATGCACATCCCGGTTTGTATGCAAATGAGGAGACTATGTCATCCACTCCCTATTTCTTTTGTATTTTATTATATGAAATATTCTAATTTTCTCCTCATTGTCAAGTGATACAACGATTAATTCCTCCCTGAACATGTGGAATTAGCATTGTTTATTACTATATAGTTCAGTCAAGTTGGTCCTTATTGTCAAATCTATAAAAAATGAAATTTTGTATAATTCAAACAATAAAAAACAAAAGAAATAGTGAGTGATGGACATCATCGACTGACTCACCTAGTTGTGCATATCACTGTTTTGCGAAAAATAAGCGAAACTTTAAAATGTCATAACTTTCTTATTTTACATCCTATTTTGATGAAATTTTCAGCACTATGCTAGTTTAATTTTTCTCTATTAATTCAAGTCAGCATTTTCTTGGGATGGACTTGACCTTTAAAGACAATACTAGAAGCTTCCAGAATAGTGACTATCTATGTATATAAGCTGGCAGTTTCTTCAAGGACATCATCACATCAGATCAGAACTCAGAGTTTCACGCCAGACATTATGTCAGAGCATAGTTTATTTCCAACTGGAATACAACATTTATCTTCTGTGGAATTGTTTGCACGCCATCAATGAACTGTTTGCAGTTACTTCGAGAGAGGAATTCTCAGTTCTCATCGAGATCATCAACCTGTTTTAATGAACGCTTTTCAACCCATGGATTGCTGATATTGACTGTTTGTCATCATCAACATCGTCTTCACAGACATTTCAACTCGTTACAGTGACTCTTGTTATTCATCGTGCTTCAACTTCAATTTCATCATCACCATCAATGTGAACTTTAATTTACGGAATCTTCGCCAACCAACTTGGATTTTATCTGGATTTAATACAGGACTATCATAACTTTGGAATATAATCAGAACTGATACTTCAAGACGTGTAGATGTTTGGTTTATTTTGTTTAGTGTATGATTTATTTCCTGTAATAAAAAAAGAGGAAATCAAATTTAAAACTAAATTTTCAATGTTATTTGTTGCAGTATCGTAACAATGATTTTTATTTTTCATCCTGTATTGTCTGGTATTATGATTGTAATCTTATACTACAGGTTCATCTTACAATGTGAATTGCTCTTTTTACCCATGATCTGAAATTATTGCACATTTGTATTTTTATTGGAAAATAAATAACCCCCTTGCTAGTGCCACCTGTAAATTTATAGCATTGTATTTGACCTTATTAAAAGAGTGAAGCACTGCATTTCCAGAGGACAAAAGAGCATGGGATTTCAATTCATGGCAAAAGATTTAATTGGCATTGGATAGATTGTTCATTTAAATGACACACTTCTCTAAAATTGCCCTCATTATTAGAGGAGGTCCCATTTTATTTTCATTGTTATTTTTGTTATTGTGTCGTCATTGTCCTTGATCAAAAACAATAAAATGTTCCATGTATCCTAAACTGTCATTTAGGATTAACTCACAGTAATCTTTAATCCTCAATAGAATAGATGAATGAATCATCTTCCTGAGAAGCCTTACATTCCACATAGAAATCAGATTGTACCTGGCAGTAACATACAGGGGCGTATCAAGGGATTCATAAATGGTGGGGGGCAAAAATGTTCCATTTTGTGTGGCCAAAATACAAATAAAATGAAAGGGTTTTTGTTTCCAAGAAAACATTAGTCTTTTGTTGCTTGTTGCAAAAATAATCAATGAATAAAGTTCCATTTAATATAAATATAGCACATTATCATATCAATGTGTTTTATAAATTTTACTTATATTTTATTAGAAAAAAAAAGAAAAAAAGGAAGTTGCCACTAAGAAATCTTCGTACTGAACATGGCCCCCCCCCCCCCCCCCCGGTCCACCATGTAGACATACCGTACTGGGAGTAAAAAGGGTAGTTTGTACCAACACAGATTCATCAACAATGCCCAATTTGAACTTGACACATTTTTTTGACAGCACATCATTCTTGGCAAACATGATACATTCAATTATGGCAATGAACTATGAAGCGGTTGACCTACATTTCAAGCAGAGCCATATTAATGATGCAGTCTTTGCCAAGCTGATAAACAGAATTTGTCCCAGTAACATAAAAATTTGTTTAAAAATGCAATTACAAGTAAATTGGGGTAGGGGTATTATTGCACACAGGCATACACAAAGTTCACAAACTTTAATCTTTCAAGTGTAGAATTCATACAATGGAAACGAAAAAGATAAATATTAACAAAGGAAGTGAATAATTTATATGCATCAAACTACTTGTGCTGACACCTTTCAATAAAGAAAAATTACACTTTTAAAAATCCATCTTTTGTACTGTCAAAATAATACTTAGGGAATATTAAGTTAAAATACTGATTAATTATTAAAATGGACAGAACTAAGTTGAACTTTACCCTACTTTTAAAGTGTATTTTAATCTACTGTGGGTTTATTGCTTTGTTGTCAAAATTCTTTTCTACATGACTGACAATGCTTGACTAGGGGACCGAAATGTATTCATAAGGTGAAGACCAATGTACCACTGACTTGAAAATATATGAATTAATCTTTCCTTTGCCATGAAAATTGGCTGTTGAACCATTAACAATATAAAGAAGAACAGCGAATAGATACTGGCCCGTATTCTGAAGTCGGTTTTAACTTAAACTCAAGTTTAAAGCTGTGGTTTAAGTATGGATAGCCAATTGCTACATAAATCACTAACTGTAGAGATATATTTCAGCTCATTTGGCTCTCAAATCATTCACAATTTTCTAGGAAGTATAAATAGATGATTGTCTTCACCATCAATGAATCAGGAAAGAGCAAAATAAACATAAGAAACATACAACTTAATAAAAAAAAAATTGACACTTTTGGCTTCCCATAATTTTAGAACAGAGTTAGACCATGGTCTACGTTAAACCTAACTTCAGAATACAGGCCACTGTGTCTATTGTTGTCTTCTTTCCACATGTAAAATAAACTACATGTAGGCCTACTGTATCTGACATAATTTTAGCGCAGCGCAGATTAACATGCTCACTCCAAATCTTACGCAAAGCATTCAATAGGGTCTTGGGGTCTTCTGCACAAAATATTTTCAAAACTTCTATCCACGTATCTATAAAAGCACAATCCTTTCAAATCCAATATCAAAATGTCAAAAAAATTAAAATCTCTGTTATTTCTCCTCTCAAACTCCTCCCTCATTCTAAGAATTGAACACATAAAATAAGAAATACCTATGATTCCAGATATTGTGTACTTTAATATCCTTGGTTTGATAGTACAAACATATTTATGTCAACATTTCAAAACGTTAACTTCCTTAAAGGAGTATAAACTCAGTCGATAAATCAACGTCCCTTTCAATTAGCATCAAGTCAACAAACATGGGAAATTCACGCAAAGAGACCGAGCAAAATACAAACAATATATATCCCTCCCGATATTCGGAAAATCTAGGGCAATACGGTTTTGGAAATTACCAGCTCAGATGTCTGATACGAGTGATAATAAACAATAGTTAATGATATAAACAGCAACCTACCCATAAAACTAAGAAGCACATGCCAGATGTAGATTGGAGGGTGAATGGGCCTTCCCCCCCCCCCCCTCACACATTTTTTTCCAAAATTCATCTTTTAACTAAAAATTGTTTCTGTGAGCAGTGATACATACTTTTTTTAATACAATTTTTATCAAAGGACGATTTCACCCCAAGAAAAAGTTGATTTGAATAAAAAGAGAAAAATCCAACAAGCAAAACACTGAAAATTTCATCAAAATCAGATGTAAAATAAGGAAGTTATGATATTTCAAAGTTTTGTTTAATTTCCCAAAACAGTTATTTGCACATCCTGGTTGGTATGCAAATGAGGAGACTGATGACATCATCCACTCACTATTTATGTATTTTATTATATGAAATATGAAATGTTCTGATTTTCTCTTTATTGTCAAGTGAAACATTGATTAATCCCTCCCTGAACATATGGAATTTCTTAGCATTGTTTAATACTATATGGTTCAGTCCAGTTGGTCCTTATTGTCAAACCTGTAAAAAATGAAATATTGTATAATTCAAACAATATAAAACAAAGAAATACTGAGGGACATCATTGTCTGTCTCATTTGCATGTCACTGAGTTGTACATATCACTGGTTTGTGAAAAAATATTAAACTAACTTTAAAATGTCATACATTGTAACTTTCCTATTTTAAACCTGATTTTGATGAAATTTTCAGTGTTATTGCGAGTTGGATTTTTCTCTATTTATTCAATCAACATTTTTCAGGGGTGGACTTGACCTTTAAATAAGTGCCTCATTCCCCCCCCCCCCCCTCCTGGCCACTTAGCAAAAACAAGTCAGGAAATATAGATTCGCTTCTTTTCACAATTAGTACCCCAGCTTCAGTCTGGGGGCATCATTATTTGGGGGAGGGGGTCAAAATTGACTTTATTCTCCATGTATGATTCAACAATGTGACTTGGTTCCCTAATCTGGAGTGCTTTAATTTGTCAAAATAAAACACTTATTTGGATTAAGCTTTAATCATAATTTCCAAAGTATACATGTACATGTATCTGAAATACATGTTTCTATTTATAGGGACCAAGGATATTTCATGTCCCTGTTTGAACAGACTTTGACATGCACATGTATATGATTAATGACATAAATATTCTTTTGTTTTGGAACAGGCCTGTAGTGTGATGTATTTGTTCTCTGTCATGCTTGCTTTATTATAAAGGTCATATTTTTCATGCAATTAGAGTTTTGTGGGAAATGCATTAAATCAGGGTGTGGAATTCATGTTTTAGCCACAGGACAGTATTCTCTTCTCAGACAAGTCAATTAATGACTACACTCTAAATTACAAGGATTTAAAATAAATCCATTACGGCTATGAATAGTGACCAGTCGAATCTATGTTGGGATTTAAAATTAATCCATAAAGATTTATTTGCTAATGAACTTGGATTTAGAAATCAATCTTTAAGATTTACAATTAAATATTTAAGGATTGATTTTAAATCATATCAACTGGTCACTATTCACAGCCATAATGGATTCATTTTAAATCCCTATCTTTTTAGAGTATACACTGATAAATTTATATTAAATTACATTACACTTTTCAATATGAATGTAAATCATTGGAAAATGACAAAGATGTAAATTACAATAAAATTTAGACTGCTGTAAAATTACACAATACATTTTGTAATCACCCAAGAGGTTGGTGTTATTGTAATGTTAATGTTATTCATTTTGCATATAATATTATTCTACTATTATTAAACAGTTGCTAGTTTCATATTTTGTTTTAATAACTATAATATTATGTTGGTTATTCCATTTCTCAGAGTGTACATGTAGGCTATGTCAAGTTGTTGTTGATTGATAATGATTAAAAACATGATCATCATTGCCAGGCTTTTATTGCATGTTTCCTAGTAAAAATAATCCTGTGTCATGACAATGTTTGATCTTTACAGCTGCCAAAATAAACCTTAAAAAACCCACAATTTTCTTTGCCATCCTTGAAATAAATCCAGGGCCCGGTGACACAAACTTTAGTGATTGATCATGGGACTGATTTCTGCAATTGATTGCATTGATTATTGTGTATGATCAATCATAAACATGAGCTCCACAATCAATCGCTAAGCTTTGTTATACCGGGGTCCTGAATAGAGATTAAGCACTCAACATTCTCTGAAGGCAAATAAAACAGACATGGTCATGGCATTGATACAATGATTGTGTAGGGCTGCCATAAAACAACAGGAATGTTTTGTCTGAGGAAGGAATAAAAAAAAGGAATTATTTTGACAAATAATAAAGAGAATATGTAACAGTGTTTCTGTCCCAATTTCTCTTCCTTACCCAGCTTCTTCTTCAAATGCCCTTTTCTTTTTTATCTGTTATATTGTATTTCTTCTTTGCATATCTTCCCTGGTATTTCTTTATTCATACTTATCATTTCCCAGTTTGTCCTGATATTAATGTACAATGTATATTGTTTCATATTTCCCACTAGTCTTTAAGTACTTAACTGATATGTAATTGTGTATTTAATTGTACAATTTTCATTTTTACATTGTCAACAATCCAACTGCCATGGTTGCATTTAATATTTTTAAATAAAAACAGTAAATACTTGTGAATCTAAAAAAAGAATTAACTGAACTTATAAATTGCCATGTACTCTCATGTGATATACCTGCAAGAAGAAATATTCGCTGAGGTGGATCTTTTGAAAAACTTTTAAACTTATTATAAAAGAATCTTTTATCATGATTTTTAAAAAATATTTTAGATCATTCTGATCAAAACCCACAATGATTTCATTCAAATGCACAATAAAAAATTTTTCAAAACAACCTTCATGAAGATGAAAGAATTTAGCATATTCACGGAATGTTGAATCGCAGCATTTTAAAAATCTCACGGAGTTTCGTGTCGGAATGTAATGAAGGGAGAAAACAATTCATAACACAAACTCATCAGAGCTCATAACCGCTGTCTGAACCAACATTACGTTATCATTGTTATATCACCATGGCAACAGAACGATGCATCAATATTCAATGAGATGTGAGCTGAGCCGTGGATGAAAATATGTCAAAAAGGCACAAACAAAATTAATTGTTTCAATGAGAAAGAGACCGTGTCCAAAGGGCAGGATATCATCCCTGTCAGTTCTACCTAGTCAACTGCACTATTCAAATTGAAGTTCATAAGGTCAGGCTTTTTTTTTGCAAACATAAAGCACTTTATTAAAATATATGCCTACATAAGGTAGGCTTTAATATTAATATTGTTTTCTCAAAATAAAAAAGGCAATCTATATAAATAAACCAGTTGATTATTAAAACAAGATTATGAAAAGTAATAACACAGGTTGCTTGATGACAATTATTATCATTTATGATTGAATGAAGTAAGCAAAATAGAATAAACACATTTTTCTATCATACTTTCCAATTGAAAATCATGAATAGATTGATCGTAGAATTGTATACTGGTTTCACTGAACTGCATGTGCTTCTAACATTTTTTTAACTCAAATTTTGTTTCCTGTAAACTATTTTTATCTGCAAATGTAACACCCTTTTTTGTCATTGGAAATATTATTTTGCATGGTCATGGAATAGAAAACAATCATATACCATCCATGGTTCAATGGTCCAAACATTAGGCATACATGCACTATAAAGGGGGTAATTGAAACTAACCAAGACCATGACATCGTCAATGATTTGCAGAAATATCTCTTATTACGATGCAGTAAAAGTTTACAGACAACCTAAAGTGCTCAGTTTCAGGTATCTCTGGAAAGATGTACTGTATGAAACCAAACATACCGAAGGCTGAGTGATGATATATATATATATATCTAGCTCATAACTATATATATGTATCATGTTACTCTGAAATCTTGGTACCAGCAGCAGTCTAGGGACCAGCAAGGTTAACACTTTTCTTATCTCATATATCTTTTTATTGGAAAGTTATTAATAGATTGTGACAATATCATGGTAAGTTTTTAATAATAACCTTCATAAACAAAGTGAATTAAAGAGGGCTTAATTTCTTTTCAAAACAATTTCAAATTATAATACTTACATGAACAGTCCATGTAAGATTCCTAATAAAGATGCAGGGTGACCCCCCCCCCCCCCTTCCTCCTTGTCTCTGTATAAAGCCAATTCTAAGCTTACCATGTAGTGTATTTCTCCTCCCATCAGCTCCAACGATAACACAAATTCTTATTCTGATGCAGGGTGATCCTTTGGCTCCATCTCCCCTTCATCCCTCCACCCCCTCCGCCATCCAACCCCCCCCCCCTCCTTGCTGTCTAAAGTCAATTCTTAGCTTACCATGTAGTGTGTTTCTCCTTCCATCAGCTCCAACGATAACATCAAATTCATATTCTGATGCAGGGTGATCCTTTGGCTCCAGTTTGGCCCTCCAACCGATCTCTGAAGGAAAAAAAATTGGGGAAAAAATATAATGCTGATAAATCATATGAAAAAAGAAATCATCCAGTTAGAGTATGATCTGACCACTTCTGTAATGCAAAGTTCTGAATATCTGTTGATCATATAAAATGTGAGCTATCTTTTTTTTCTGCATGGGGCAATTGCAGAATTTTGGGGCTATTTCTTTCGTTTTGAGGGCTACTTTTAAGGGATAACATTCAATTAATGTATTAAAAGCAAATATCATTATTCTGCAATAGTTTTAGAATATTGATTTTTTATAATCTTAAATATTTTTTATGACAGATCTTGGAGCGACTTTAGAGAGAATGGTCGCCCCAAAGCATGAATTTTAGGGGCTATTTGGGCTGTCATGGGGGCAAAATAATGCCATACATGTACATATCAGACCTGTAGTAAATGTGTGCTGATATCTATCATCATAAAAACATTTCAGTTTTATCATAATGATAATCATTATTTTACATAATTCTATATAATAAAATTTACCTGATGATAAATATACATTATACTGATTGCAGCTATTGACATGGATTTTATTTCTAAATAATTTTTGAATTCTACTCATTATCCCCCACACTGATCACCATAATTCCTCTGATCCTAATAATCATCTTTTAGTCTGCGGTGATAACCATCAAATGACCTTGGATTGATTGACCTTGAGATTTAGCTATTAATGAGTTACACTTGACTGATAGAGGTATTAATGATATCCCATCATCCCATAGTAGATTAACTTCCTGTCTGTTTGTTTTATCAATGGGATAAGACATGATAATCACCATGCATGTCAGGGGCAAACTAAATTTTGCACAACTAGTTGATTAATGTTTACTCTTGGATTAATCATACTGGCTATACAACTTGTATTTCAAATCCAAACCATATATGGTTGTTGCGCTGTCAAAACCTTCCATTTTCAATCTTTAAAAAAATACATGTATTTTATTTGATAAAAATTGAGGAAAGTTAAGAAAAAGTTGTATTCTAGAATTATAGCAATGGTGGTAATCTAGTGTCTGAAAGCAGTCTCTTAATTCCTGTAGAGAATTCTTTCTAAGACAAAGAAAGTTTCTACTTAAAGGTACTTATAAATAACTCTATACAAAGCAATCTTTTTCTCAGCTTTCCGAAATTATTGAACGTTCAGTTCAGTTTCAGTTTAGTTTATTTCATTTCCATTTTCTGATAATAAACATAACAAACATATATATACATATGTATAAATGTACAAAACAAAATAAGTGTTATAAGTATACTTCAATAATCAATTAACAAATTCGTAGGAAATAGATGAAATGTATACAATTTTTGTTCAAGATACATTTTGATGATTAGACAAATTATAGATTACAGTTAGCATGTGAAAATGAAAATGAGGGACTTATTAAAAAGCGAAGCTTGTAATTGTAAGCCCCTTAGGATAAATTTGTAGTAATCTTAATCGTATGTAATTAAAAGTAAAGTAAGACAATCTAGACCATATATGAAGAACGGCAAAATAGGTTTGAATAACAAGGAAAGAAAGGGGGGGGCAGTAACTACATAGGTTAGAGGGATAAGGGAATATTAAATAACTGGGGGAAAAAACAAAACAAAAAGAAATGATTATGTGCCCAGCAGAAAAGGAAAGGGGAGGAGAAAGAGAAATAGGGTCGAGAGGCAAGTATCGTGGAAAAGATAAAGCAGTTCATGTGTTTCATACATTGTACTCATTAAGGAATGAGAGTTTTAGGTGTTTTTTGAAGGTGTTTATATATATTTCTATATTGTTTAAGGCTTTGGTGAATACCATTCCAGTATTTGGGACCTGTATAAATGATGGTTTTTTGTGCGAGTGTGGTTCTAGTCAGAGGGGGGTGATATTGGTGTTGTATAGCTTGTCTTGTGGGGTATGTATGGATGTCAGTGTTTTTGGTAAAGAGTGAAGTAATTGCGGTGGGTAATTCGTTTTTTGATAGCTGGAACATAAATGTTCCAAGGTTCAGGAGATAGAGATCGTGGATTTTTAGTATTTTTTTTTTTTAAATAACGGGCTTGTATGAGCACGGTAATGGGCATTTTCAATTATTCTAACAATTCGTTTTTGAAGCAAAAATATTCTATTAGTTTGTGTTATTTGTGAATTACCCCAGGATAAAATTCCGTAGTTTAGATAAGGGAGGATGAGGGTTGAGTAGAGGGTCAAAAGTATTTTGTGAGGTAAAAATGTTTTAAGTTTGTTGATGACACCAATGTTTCTTGCGATCACTCTACAAAGAATATCAATGTGTGTTTTCCATGATAACTTATTGTCGATGAATATGCCAAGAAATTTTGTTGATTGGGTAGAGTCAATATCAATGCCATTAATGTTAATGTTACCATGGAGCGTTTGTATTGTGTTACTAAATAATATGTAATTTGTCTTTTTTATGTTAATGATAGTTTGTTCGCCCGTATCCAAGCATGGACCGATTTCAATTCGGTATTCATAACATTAATCAAAGTTGTTGGGTCACGATGGGAGAAAAATATGTTGGAGTCGTCAGCGAACAGAATGAAAGATAATAGTTTAGAAGATTTATGGAAGTCGTTTATAAATAATATAAATAATAGGGGGCCCGAGGAGTGATCCTTGTGGTACACCACAATTTATGTTTTCCAGGTGTGATTCGCACCCATTAACAAAAACGTATTGAGTTCTGTTAGTTAAGTAATTCCTGTACCACTCCAAGGCCTTTTCTCTAATACCGTAATAAGCGAGTTTATATAAAAGAATATCATGATCTATAGTGTCAAAGGCCTTGGAGAAGTCCAGGAATATTCCAACAGTGTGAAGGGATTTATCAATAGCTTTGATGACTTTATCGACGAGTGTAATCATAGCGTGAGTTGTTGCGTGTTTTTCACGGAAGCCATATTGGAATTCGTTGAGAATATTGCATTCGTGAATGAATTTAATCGTTCGAGTATATACAGTTCTTTCTAATATTTTTGAAAATGAAGTCAATAATGATATGGGTCTATAGTTGCCCATATCTCGGGTGTCTCCTTTTTTAAATATAGGTATGACCTTGGATTTTTTCATTTGTGAGGGGACGATACCACATGTTATTGATAGATTGAATATGTGTGTTATTGGTGTCACAATTTCTGAGATGACGTGTTTTAGAATTTTATTCGTGATTCCATCACGTTGAGATGGAAGCCCACTTTGAAAAAAAAAATCTTAATTTCAAGATCACTCTTTCTACATTTTAAAGTTTTATATTCATAACAAGAAAAAAATCCTGATTGCAGGCTGTCATCATCGACCAGCATACATGTGTGAGATGGTTCCATGCAGGGCCGGATCCAGGATTTTCCAGAAAGGGGGGGGGGGGGAGGGCCATTTTCCCCAAGGAAAATTTTGACAAAGCAAAAAAAAAAAAGTAGCCTTTATTTTCAAAGGGGGGGGGGCACAATTTTGTTTTAACAACATTTTTACAATACAAATTTTAAAGGGGGGGCATGGGCCGGCTTTGCCCCCCCCCCCCCCCCCCCCCGGATCCACCAGTGGTTCCATGGACAATATCAACCTGATTTCATCGGGTTAAAATACAATGAGTATGCCTACATATTATAGGCCTACCCTACATGTAGAGTATGAAAACCTGCAGTGATGTCTAATCATAATGAGACCGTGACCCCATTCTCATTACGCTTTCTAAAACTAGTTTACTGGAAACCGGTTCAGGAAACCAGTTTGGAAGATCGCTTTGCTAGCGTTCCGACTTGATCACCCGAAAGTGGTTTTCAAAATCACTTCACGTACATGTAAAGCAATCTTGTTGTTATGGGAATGCTCTCAGTGGGATGACATGATTTGCGCGAAATTCAAAACCGCATCATAGTCATTCTACTATACACAGTGTGTAGAGTAGCTCGCTCAAAATGTGCAAAGATCGTTCTCATTACACGTTTAACTAGTTTCCACTCAAAAACTAGTTTCAAGTAGTTTAAGGAAGGTAGTGAGAACGGTGTCCATGTCTACTCATCAGATTATTACAGTAAATCATCCCACCTATACCTTCTGTGCTAGGTTTACATTGAATGAACTTGATACGATAGTGAGTGTAGTCCCATGCATGCATACTTGTGTAGGTGAATAAGATGAACTTTAGCAGCTTTACACTGCATGCATGGCTTATCAATGGGATAAACTTGATATCATGTCATTCATATCTGTAACATCCTGTATTAAAAATTGATCTCTAGCCTTGCTGACTACCTTATCAATCAGACAAACCAGATACCTTGAGTGATAGGGAGGTCAGTGGCATTACTAATAAAAACATTAGCATACCAACAGAATACATGTGAGGTAAATGGGTACCTGGCAGGAATTTATTCCTTGAAGCCAAGCCAGGGTTATGATATCCAATTGAGCATGTTGTTAATGATATCCAATTGAGCACATAGGGACGCATTTGGCAGTGATATGCGCTATATATAAAGCATGTTGGTATAATTATAAAAGCTTTAATAAGTACTGAATAAATGTACAAATACTGAAATCAATATTCCAGGCTATTTTCAATTCATTAAATTATTATTTTTTATTACCCCCCCCCCTTAATATCAAAATGCAATTTACTTTGAGCAAGAAAGCAGACCTAATAGGTGAACAGTATACTCGTTCAAACAAGATGGCCTGAATTTGGTAGTATCGTTATTGAGAAAGATCTCAACATTACATTCATTTAATTTTTAAGAAAAACAATTCCCTTTCATACCGCAACATTTTCAGACCTTCATGTTTGCATTTTGATTGATATTTACTTTATGGTTTGAGCTTTACATGTGAAGGGTCTGCATTCTGTATTAGTGTAATCTTTATATTTAACTATTGAACAACTGGACTCCTGGTCTAAATTGGAAATGCTTGGCAATGTCAGAAAATAACAGTGTATTATAGGTCATACTGGCTACCTCCTAAGGTTGTTATGATATTGCAGAAATTAGAATTATACTACGCAGCATGTCTATGATTCATGTCAATCGTTGCCAAATTACACCCTGGTCATCCGCATCTAACTGTCAAATTTGACGCTTTGATTTCCAATATCTCCTTCCGGTCAACTGGGATTTAGTCTTCACCTATAAACCGCCACAGGCCATTCGAGAGAGAGATCAATACTTCCCAGGGAAAATATTCCCTGGCAGCCTCAATGATAGTACTTCTTCATTATGAATAGCAAATAGTGTATTTGTGCTCACTTTGCAAAGACAGAAATGGTTTTGAAATGCTCATTGTAAATGCACTTCCACATACTGCATTGGCCTGGAAGGAGAGGTTAAGTTGGGACGTTTTTAGAAAAGAGTATTGTGTTTAATAGTTGCAATCTTGATTAAACTAGAAAAATGTTTTTAATGACATCATTTAATCAGCAATTTACTTGGGATTTGAATTGCCTTTGCTCCCACATACTTCTTTGTAAAGGGAGGGACGGGGAAGGGGGAGGGGCAAGACTGTCATGACAGGTGTATGATAGGGCTTGACATTCGCAGTGGCCTGGTGGCCCAGGGCAACCAAAAATGAGAGCCGGGCCACAAAAATTCTGTAAAAGCCAACACTTGGTGGCCCAGTTGGACTACCAAATTTTTGATAAATTGAAATGTTTTCTAATGTTTTAGGGCCACCAAATTTGCTTTGCGGGCCACCAAGAAAACAAGTTAGTGTGGACCCTTGTGTATGATATTCATTGAAACACTGATTTTGACTGGCAAGTAGACTACATGTATCACTGGAAACAATCTTTTCATCCTGCAGAGGATGTAGACACAGGAATGGAGGAAGATGTTAATTACTACAACTACCCTTGATAAATTGGTTCTCTAGAGATGACTGATAACACACTGCTTCAAAAAACAATACAAGAGCTTGTATCACAAAACTTGTAAATTGTTCATATCAGGGGGTTTTACAAAACTGCGAGGGTAGCCTAAAGTATGGAGGAATCAGTCAACTGCGACCGTAGCAAAAAGAACCCCCCCCCCCCACTCTCGGCCAAATTGCAATTTCACAGTTGTGTGTACGGAAATGCAAGTTTGTTTACAGAAGTTACAGCATAACACGTGAGCTTTGCAAGCTAGCGCTATACATTTAGTTTTTATGCACGCCATGCACGAGTCATGTTTACTGTTTCGCACATGATTGCAATGACAGCGCTGATTGGCCAATTCCATGCTGAGGTATCGTGGCTGGACCAAATGTTAGATTGGCTCAATACCGTTGTACATTTCGGCGGGACGGAGGATTTTTTCGAGATTGGGGGACCCCCACGACGATCCGTTCCCTTCGTGTTTGCGAAAAGCCTGAATTGTTGCTAATCTCCTTCCGATTTCAACCGAGATCCTATCCCGCCCTTCGCCGATCTACTGATCAAGATGGATCAGGGTGTAAGATTGCGATAGTGGAGCGGCCCCTTTTCACACAATGATCAATGAAATTAATCCTGAAAATCAACGATATAATCAATCACTTAGTTTTCTGCTACAGGGCCCAAAGGGGAATCATTACCGGTAACTGTCTCTTTCAAATGATGACTTCTGCAGTTTCTGCAGTTTAATTGGTATTTTCCAATCTGGATATTGGATTAGTGGTTTCAAGCCAGCATGATTGTCAGAAAAAAAATTGTATTGTATTTATGACCACGTACTGTATGTACATGTAGATACAGAGCAAAGATGTCATGAGCGACAAAATATTAAAATGCATTTTAAATTGCGATCTCTAGTTTTCCACCCTGTTTTCTACTTGTAGTGAATTTATTAATATATCTGATTGAAATTGAAAATTTGAGACCCTCCTCACAAATCTTACTGAGTAATATTCATTTGTTTATTTTTCTAAAAGAAGTAATAAAACAATCATCAGTTGATAGGCTCTTGATTCATCTTTTGAGTGAACTGAAAAGAGAATTTGAAAGATATTTGGTATTTTGAAAGATGTTTGAAGCACACATTTATTCATCCATGCAGCAACCAGCTGTAAATCTCCAGAATTAGCGGAGAGAGAATAAGATGATTCCAAATGCCTGGTAGCCTACAATCCTAACATGCAGAAAAGATTTGCTCTGAACAAAATTTGGTTAGCATTAATATTGAAGAGCAAAGCTCTCAACTTAAATCTCTACAGTCCTATGTAAAAAGACTTTTTTGTGTTGCAGCCTTTAAAAAAGGTGTAACAAATTGCAATGCAACACAAGGAAAATGATTCCTCGACATCAAACATATTGTACATGTACATGATCACAATATAATCCCTATTAAACACACCATACAGTTCTATTGTGACATCACACAGTGTGTGGGAAGGTCTAGTAGAATGAGGGCCCTCCACATATTGACAGATATTTGTCATAAATGTCAACAAATAATTTTTGGTTATATTTATATTTTTTTCTCAGCTTAGCAAATAATCATGAGTCACTTCCTTGTGTGCATTAAGTAGGAGAATAAATACGAGTGAAATGATGTATGAAAGAGTGTGAAATCTGACAGGACGCAGAGGTGTAAGAAAGGAACGAGATCAAGCTTCTTTCTTTTGACCCCATGCTCGATGCCCCCAATAAGTTATGTACACTAATCTGCACCAATTAATCATCTGGTTATATAATAGAATGAATCTGCGTTTCAAACTCCTGCATCATGTCTCGGCAACTGTTCGCTGTTTGTAATGATTTCTCATCAACTCTCAATGAATTGTGTGATCTGATTCACAGTAATGCCAACTTTTGAAATTTGAACTGCAAAACTTGATAAAAAATATGCGTAAACACACACAACAAAGTACCCTATATCGTCTATTGATGGTGTGCATTTCATATGAATCCAAAGTTCACAGATAATCATGTTATATTTACAGGTAGTTATCATGTATGACTTGGCATGTTATGTTTGTTCAATAATTCTTCATGTAGATTGGTATCAAAGGTGTGATTTAAATCCAAATATTATCATTATGATGATTAGAGTGACATCATTTTATTCACTTTAAAGCCGGTGACGGATCAAGGCTGGGACGCAAGGGGTGCATGCCACCCCACCCCACCCCACCCCCCCCCCATTTCTTTATCATGACAATTGGCCATTGAACACACATATTATCATTCAATCAAGTCAGGTATAATTCCAGAGATCCATGGACATGTTCCATCCAGCGGATTCCATCCTTTATTAAATCAATCATTTAATCATGTGTTTTAATTCCTTACATATAGCTAAATCTCAATATAAAAAGCTTTCCTCTCTACCCCTGTGTTTTTAAATTTGCTATTTTTGTACAATCCCTCTATTTCAAAATCATGGCTCTGATAATATCATGCTCACTCAATGAAAGTCTGCCATCAGTGTTTTACTTGAAAGAAAAGCCTTTATATTTTGATCTGTCATCATTCATGGTATTACCATCATAATTGCTATTGATAAGAACAATTATTATCTTTTCCTAATGTACATGTAGTTGACCTCACATACCATTCTTCAAAATAAATATCAACTCTATTGAACATTACTTTGGTATAAAGCCGAGTTTGTCATATTATGCTATTGAACTGATATTGTTTTGTATGTTTATTTTGTACAGTCTGCCAATGGAACAACTATCTTGTGATACTCTCATGGCCCTGGCTATATCATTAAACTTCTCATTCCTCTGTTATTTTACTGATCTATTTCAAATAAAGATGATAATAGTCATTCATACACTTTGGGGGGGGGGGAGGGGAAATCATATGATCTCTTTCACCTGTGACAAAATTATATGGGGCCTTTAGGCAGAACCTGCCAACCTCTGCTTATCACGGCGCTCAAGCTGCATGCAAGCTGAAATGTGTACTGCTCTTGCAGATGAAAAACAGACTGAAACATGTGTATATCTCACCCTTGTTTTAACAAAATGATTAAAAAAAAACAAGTTACCTGAAATTACAGTGATCCAGTAAACAAATTTGTGCAAGTTTTTTTTTTTTTAAATCAAATTTTTAAAAGAAAAAAACATACTGTCGTATTTGATTGCAAAAACGTAGTAAATAAGCCGTACAACGTACTGGTTGGCAGCTCTGTTGGGATGATTTTGCCCCTGAAACGGGCAGATGAGCCCTGGAAAATAAACTCATATAAAGCAATAGCACTTGTGTGGCACTTGTGTGGCAAGAAGTGCCTCTTGCTGATTGGCAGAAATAGCCACAAAAAGCTACAAAAAACATTGCTCCCGCACAAGAGCTCTTGCTATATATAACCATCATCTTTTATAACAAGGCCTATTGTACTGTAAGTGATGTGGACAAGGTCTTACTTTCATGTTCCTGGTCTTCAGGTGGAAGTTCTAGTCCTTCAAAGCTCACACCATAGTGGATCTCAACACCCATCATCAAAGCCACTTTCAGCAGGACCACCTGTAACTGACGTATACCTGAAAAACAGGAAAGAAATCAATATATTACCAACATTTCAGTAAAGACAACATTGAAGCAATGGTTTCAAAACAAAACTGAAACTACATGCATTATGACTTCTTCCCTTTTTCTATCTTGAGAAGATGTCTCTACATTACAAGATTTATCCAATCTGTAATGCCTGCACAGTATCCACTCCCTTGGGAGCATTTCAAGCAAGATCTTCCTTAAAATCCATGTGCAAACTACATTGGCATTTGCAATAAAGTCATCCAAGAAATGACATGATTTTGTCCCTTTTTACCCTTCGAAAAAGAAAAGTGAGTTAAAAGAGGGGCAATTTTCATGAACCTCAATTTTTTTTCTCACAAATTAAAAGGAAAATTGGAGGAGATCAAATTCATGTTCATAAACTAGTGAGGGGAAGTTTAAATCACTTCCCAGTTTTCCAGCAGACCCTCCCTCTGTTGGCTGTGCATGTTTTGTTTTATATCATGTATAGTGCTACCACTTACTGATGTGATCAATGGATCCAGCACAGAAATTCCCAAAGAACTTCTTCCTCTCTTAGCTGTGCATGTTTTGTTTTTTATCATGTATAACATTGGCTGTGCATGTTTTGTTTTATATCATGTATAGCAACGCTTACTGATGTGATCAATGGATCCAGCACAGAAATTCCCAAAGAACTTCTTCCTCTCTTAGCTGTGCATGTTTTGTTTTTTAAAATCTATAACATTGGCTGTGCATGTTTTGTTTTATATCATGTATAGCAACGCTTACTGATGTGATCAATGGATCCAGCACAGAAATTCCCAAAGAACTTCTTCCTCTCTTAGCTGTGCATGTTTTGTTTTTTAAAATCTATAACATTGGCTGTGCATGTTTTGTTTTATATCATGTATAGCAACACTTACTGATGTGATCAATGGATCCAGCACAGAACTTGCCAAAGAACTTCTTCGCTCCAAGATTCCTTAGGTCCGTAATGAGGAACGGCCAGAGATGGAGAACATTATTCCTTGAGAAGCTCAGTCGTTTCTCTACCATGACGACCTTTGCCCCCAGCATAGCGCACTCTATAGCTGTACGTAGTCCACATGGTCCTGCTCCTATAATGAAGACCTGTGGAATGATGGAAGAGGAGAAGGGAAAATAATAAAAGGAAAGGTGAATGCAATAGGGATCATGGAGGGGGGAATTATTTGGGGTTGGGGTTATTTTACCCCAAAATGCCATGAAGAGCCCTAGAATTCCAATAGGCTCCAATTTAAACTGTAATACAATGTAGTAAAAATGAAGGCTGCTGAGCTAAAAAAAAAAAAGGTAGCCACAAAAAGTTTTCATAAATTTTTCGCCTGGTTTCGTGTTTTTAGAAATATACAGGCAAGTCAACAAAAATGTAATCTTTTAGATCCACAGAAACATGTACTTGTCAAATCTACGAGAACTTTCGTAGGGATTTTTCCAAGGTTGCAGGTATTTTCGCAGTGTGAAAGCAAGCTAAGAGAACTTTCTTAGCATGAAGTGGGCACTGGTGCCGTGGGTGACTTATTCCTGCGCCTTGATTTCTTATCAGACCGTCCTGCACATGCTTGTAACTTGGAGAACTTTTCCTGAAGAGCATGTTTTGGACGTGAGAATAATTATTGGGTATTTTTTAGCCTGAAAAAGTTCTCATAATTGAATGGGGATTCTAAACAAGCAGACTCTTGGCCCTTGCTCAAAGAGTTGGTTGTGATAGATTGATGTTAAATTGCAACCGATATATAAATTTGGTTACATGTAGTTAAAATTTTCAGATCAATCACAAATTGACTGAGTAATTGCAATTTGAGCTTGATCACGGGTCCTGCAGTGTGAGTGAACTCGGTTTATTTCACTTTCTACTCAAATTTGTGTGTACAATGTATTCCATACCACAGGGGATTCTTTATAGAGAGAAAGGGCTAAGTAATTAAATGCATGCTTCTATCATTATCATAAGGGCATACCTTAAACAGGAAGGTTAAGCTAAACTCAGCACTTGCACTTTCTTACTGCTCTCAGCCATGCATTAATGCATGAAAGTGAAGGTCAATGTACCAATAATATCACATCTCCTGCTGGGTTTAGTGGAGCATGTGAACAGACCCTCTATGCATGTAACACCAGTAGGGCATGTTCATACTTAACATAAATTTGTAATATTTCCATCTACGTTTGACTTCAAATGATGTATCAATTTAACTTCTTAGATTCATCTCTTTATTTCACTTATTTGTTTACGTATCGAGTGACTAGCACTCAGAAAACAATAACTTGTATCAGGGCTTTGGCCTATTATTAGACCTGTGCAATATCAAACTGACTCTGATAACTCAGTGCATTTCATTAAAACATGTAACTTTCACATGTGTGAACAGGGATCACCAGTCCTGATATTAATAAATGTATTTTTATAGATCATAATCCGGCAGAATCGGATTTTAAAATAATCCATCAGAGTTTAGGTGTGCATTTAAAAGACGTTTACTTGTAATTCTACAAATATTGGTAGCAGATATTTGCTTGAGCGTTTTTGAAAAAGTGACTGAAATGCAAAAAAAGGTCGCTTGAACACAGTCTTTAATAGTGACACACTGCACTCCATGGTTCATCAATGGTGTCTACAAGGGACGCACGAGAAAAAAAAAGTAATGTGAGGAAATTACATTTGGACACATTCACCCCAAGGGAGAAGATTGATGATTGCACATTCATTACTGGTTGAAATCAATGATTTCCCTTGCTTATAAAAACAACTGAGATTGCCATTCATTCTCCTATCTTGGCTGTGCAATGCAAACATGTATGCATACACCCAGTAGGCCTTCATGTACATAGAGAGAGGCCTGTACATCCACTTTGCATTACAGGACATTTCTGGCTTCGAGGGGGATTTCATTATAGGAATTAAATTTTCAGTAACATTTCACTCCACTGTAAAATCATTTAAGACGCTTTCTAGAGGAATTATCGCATACATTCGTAATTCCAAAGCTTCGTTATTCCGAAGGTTCGGATATTCCGACGGTTCGTTATTCCGAAGTTTCGTATTTCCGAAGATTCATAATTCCTAAGGTTCGTTAGTCCGAAAACGAAATGAGGTTCGTATTTCCGAAGGTTCCTTAGTCCGAAAACGAAATGATTAACGAACCTTATTTCGTTTTTGGACTAACGAACCTTCGGAACAAAGAACCTTATTTCGTTTTCGGGTTAACGAACCTTCGGAACAACGAACCTTACTTCGTTTTCGGATTAACGAACCTTCGGAATAACGCCACAAATGTTCGGATTAACGAACCCTTTTACGTTTTCGGATTAACGAACATCGAGGTATAGGCAATTTACGTGTTTCGGAATTACGAACCTTCGGAATAAAGAACCTTCGGAATTACGAAGTGTAACCGGAATTATAAGCTGAAAAAAGCAAATCCTCTATCTTAAATTGTTAATAGTATAACCCCTCCCCTAGCCCCTTCCATTCCTGTAGCCAATTATTCTTCATTCCTAGAGAAAGTTGCACAATCCATCTTGCTTTACCATCTTCTTATGTAGTTGTTTTTTTTCCTGCATTTGATTTGTTTTGTTATGTTTTTCCTTATGTTTTCGTTTTGTTTAATTTGTGACTCTGCTTATAGTAGGAGTGGGCTATACATGGGTCAAAAATACTTTTTTTGTAATTTCAATATGACAACAGTTTTTTTTTATTCCTTGTAATGTATCTCAACATGAAATGACAATATTTTTTGTCTCGGGTCCGAGAAAAAAGTGTGCCGGGCCAAAATCCAAAATGGCCGCCAAAACCCCCCAAAATCACAGTTTTGACCACAACTTTTTTATTTGGTGGTCAATTTCTCTGGTTTTTGGTGTCTATTCATATGTTTTGGGGGGCAGGCAATTTGTTTTTCCTATAATTAGTACTTTTAAACCATTATTTGTAGAGTTAAAAGGTAATTATACCTAAATTTTCCCATTTTTGTAGCCTTTTTTCAGCCAAAAAGTAGGTTTTATCATCCTGGGGTTCTGGGATATTAGATGGTACGAGGTCAACAATAGCAAGCAGCTTCATATAGCTATATTGCTTTCATTCCTCCACTTTGGGTTTTACGGATATTTGTGAAATATATCTAATTAAAGTATACACACAAAGAAAATTCACGAAAGTGATGATTATAGACAAATTATATATGAATGGAAAGGTCTTGTCTTTTTATACACAAATATGTCACTAAAAAGTCTTATCGATGTCGTGGAAATGCAAGAAATGAAATTATTAGAGACCATTCTAAGCCCCCCAGCCGCCCCCCAGACCGACAGTTCACGCAGTGAAAACAGTCGAGAATAATGACGTCACACAATAATCGAGCTCATCATCCCTCTGTGCATAATACACTGAATCACCTTACTGACCTCTTCAATATCTTCCGAATTTACCGTTTTCTTCATGTAATGTGACATCCGAATTCTGTTTTCGACAACTTCAGACTATAAGGGAACCAGAACTGTGTTATTTTGCCTGTTTTTTATTGAATTGTGAACTGGAAAGATCGATTTTGTCCACTCGACAGTCTTCGTTGTGTTGCTCTACTAACTATTGAAAAACTCCAAGCTGCACGGTCCCATTCACTTGCTCCCGATGCATGTTGCAGGCTACGCTGTTTGATCCAGTCAAAAGTCAAGGTAAGCATGTTTGGAAACTGTACTTGTTCTGACGATGCATTCAGGTCAGATGACAGATACAGATCTGATATAAGTTTAGAATCATGCATTTTGGCATAACTACTATTAAAATTAAAAAGTTTTTATTTTAGAAATAATGTTTTTGTACAATTCCACCCAAGGCAAGGGTTCATTACATGCCGCCACGCACAGAAAAATCTAGACCAAAAGCTTCAGTCTCTGTATTTTGGTTGTTCCGCTGAACTGCGTTGGCTCCACTCACCATACATAGACTGAAGAGGAGGGGGGCCCCTACCTACAGCCAACGTATAGTGAACTAGCGTTTTATAGATCGCGATTTAAAACTGTTTTTTAGGCAAAATTGACATTTTCATGGTTTCCATTATCAGGGTAATATAAATAAATTAAGTATTTGCATACCTTGGGCCGGAGTTATTGAAAAAAATCCTCTGGATGATTGAGAAATCTGTCATCTAAGACATTTTCACCTGACCTGACGGTTTTCCTTGCAAGTTGCCATCTTGAATGACGTCATTATCGTTATTAACTTTTTCATGTCTCGATTTATCGCGATTATAACTAGTATCGTTTATCTTCGTGTAGTGTATCGTATCGTATTAGATCAATTAGATTTAGGAGGTGCCGTGGCCGAGTGGTCTAAGGCGCCTGGCTATACATGAAAAAGTCCGGGGTACGATCCCCGGCCGCGGCACCTATGCCCGTCAGCAAAGCATTTAATCTTCAATGCTCTTTTATCCTGCTTTCAAATAAATGTAAATGCTATATGCATTATTGGTAACTAGGTGTGCACTTGTTTAAAAAAAAAAAAAAAAAAAAAAAAAAAGATTGATTGACGATATGATTTACTACACACAACAAAATAATGCACCTGGTTTCTTAATGGCAATAGATTTTGAAAAAGCGTTTGATTCGGTCTCGCACATCTTTTTGCAAAACGTTTTACGTTCTTTTGGCTTCGGGTCCTCATTTTGCAGCTGGATCAAAACATTATACAAAAATGCCCTGAGTTGCGTATTTAATGGGGGTATATCGACAGGATACTTTAGTGTTGAAAGAGGTGTGAGACATGGGGATCCCCTCTCTCCTTATTTGTTTATACTTTGTATCGAGGTCCTTTCTAATACCATTCGTAAAGATAAATCCATCCACGGAATCAGCTTTGGTAATGTAGAAGTCAAACAAGCGCTCTATGCGGATGATATGACACTTTTTGTGAGGGACTCCCAATCTATTGATAGAATCGGAAAAATATTTGGAGATTTTGCTAAGATTTCAGGCTTAAAAATGAATAAAGAAAACACATTTATATTAGCGTTGGGTCCTCTTTCTACAAAAGATATTAAAGTTCCATTGGGTAAATTAGTTGAAACTATCAAAATATTAGGAATAACTTTATCATTAGATGTAGAAATTCAGGAAAATGTTAATTACAAATAGATTCTAAGTAAAATAAAAAAAATTATTTATATGGTGGAAGCAAAGAGACTTTCTGAAAATGGGTTTAGATGGAAATGAAATAGATAAAGTTTATAAAGTTTTTGAAAATATTCCAGCAACATGGAAACACCTATTGAAGAAAAAAGACAATTGTGAAGACACTGGTCTAAATCTAGAATTTATATTTAATGGTAAGATTAACAGTTTACCAAACGTGACATCTAATAAAATATACAAGGCACTTTTAAGTATTAAATTGGAAAAATCGTATGCGTTTGATAATATAAGACATATAATTTCTCCGAAAAAGATATATGTGCTATATTTTCAAGACCCAGAAAATGTACTCTAAGCAGTAGGCTTAGAGAGTTTCAATTAAAAATGCTTTATGAGTTAATATACACGAAGAAATATTTACATTTATTCAAAATTTTCTCAGATAGTGAATGTTCATTTTGTGGGAATACTGAAGAAACTTACGAGCATCTGTTTTTCTCATGTGAAAAGACGAGAGACTTATGGATAGATTGCGGTAACTTATTCAATATGTATGAAATAAAAAATGCCAGGTGGGTGGATATACACATTGGTGTTAAGCATGCTAATATAGGGAAGGAACAAATAATTAATCACATTATTCTTTTAATAAAATATCTGATCTTTGTTTACAGCAGGACTAAAAAGACCACCAAGTCCCAACGAAATTAGAGAGAAGATATTAGAAAATGAACGTGAAGAGAAAATTTTAGCAGTAACAAGGGGTAAATCATCAAACCATATAAGGAAATGGGAACATTTCCTTACAAGAGTATAGAGGCGACAGAGCTCACGAGATTATGTTCGTTCATTATGGTGTTTTCTTATTTCAGACGGAACGCGGCATCATATGCAAGGGTGTACGAAAAATGTTTGAGGGTGTGAAGTGTGGGGGTTTGTGGAGGGAAGGGGGGGGGGGCAAGGAGGGGGCAGGTGCAACGCATATACTTTTATAAGTTTTTTCTCTGATATTTGTTTGTTAAACTCATCTGGTAGTGGTACGATGCAGTCTGAGAATATTATTTCATGATGTGCATAATGTATACTAGTTTAAGAAATTTATTTGAATTATTATTTACAATTGTTACTTTGTTAACTGCATTGTATGAAATTTGATTTGAGAGAAAAACAATAAAACATCTTTAAAAAAAAGTATATTGCCATGTAGGTGTGCTGATTGCTGGTGGTAATTTTATTTGATTCATTAATTCATTTTAGTAATTATGTCTGACTACTGGTGTTGTAATTGTGACCGTAATTTGACTAATCATCCTAATAAAAGAAGAACTTTGAATGCAAAAATGGATCACCGTGATTACACCACTGCTGACGCTGTCGAATCATTAGGAATTAAAGTGACACCCGATCAAAAATAATAAATCCAAATTAAAGAAAATTAGTAGAATCAATGTTTACTTGGGGAGGAAGGTGAAGGTGACCAGCTATGCTTCGCCATTTCTTCGAAAGAAACGAAGACGACTGACAAGCCCACAAGCACAGACACCCCTTCAAAAAAAAGATGTGACGACACAAACACAGCCAGAAAAACGGCGGGTAAGTTTCTCTTTAAATCACACATTTCGAGACTTGATTGTCCATAGACACATTAAACTACATTTTACCGAGCCCAAAATGAAGAGATAAGACAATAATCTGTCAAATGATAAAAATAGAAAATCAAATTAACCACAAGAAAAAAAAATCAACTTGACCAGTTGGACCAGTAACTCTGGAAATTGGAGTATTGGTTTATCGGTCTGGTAATACTGTTCTAGTTACAAATAATACTGCTCCAGTCATTGGTATTGAATAGGCCTATAGTAACTGGGATTTTAAACTGGTCTTAATTATACTGGAGTCTGTTACTGATGTTTTGGCTTAGTGGTTGGTATCCAACTGAGTGAACTCAATTGGTCTTACTGGTAGTCCCTATTGGTCTTATCGGCTGTTCATTTGGTCTTCCTGGCGTAACAGGCGCCGGGGGGGGGGGGGGGGGGGGGAGCTGCCCCGGCCCTGGCGGATTTCACCGAGAAAAGGGCGAAAAGAGAAAAAGGTAAAATGAAGAAAAGAAAACGAGGAAAGAGGCCGGGGTGGGAGGAATGGGAAAGGTGAAAAAGCAAAGGAAAATGACAACAATAAAGAAAGAAAGAATTAGAACATGCGAGAAAGTATAGGCCTTAACATGTCTTTAGCAGGAGACTCAGTGGCATGGACAAGAATGGTGGACAATGAGAGAAATCCACAAAAAGAGATACGAAATGAAGGTATATAGAGACAAAGGTTGAATTTGAAAATTAGAATATGAAGAAAAGGAACAAGAAAAAAGTCAATAACACGACAAAGCTGCCGCGGATTGAAAAAAACGAAGGGAAAGAAAGTGTATGAAAGTGAGGTAAAACACGTGCTCAACAGTGGCGTAACTACGGGGGGGCATGGGGGGCACGTGCCCCCCACCCCCATCGGCTGGCCAAAAAAAAGAAGGGGGAAAAGTAGAAAAAGAAGGAGAAAAAAAGGAGAGGCGTAGTAGAGGAAGAAGAAACTAGTGCATATTCTATTATATTAAGTTATATATATATATATATATATATATATATATATATATTATATTATAATATATTATATTACATAAATATTTTTTTCATAACTCTAATTATGAAACATATTTTGCTAAGGGCCTATGACATTGTGTTCATCATTCCTGGTGCTCGTAATTTCTGTTTGATGAAATATATAATCATGTTGTACTAAAAAATTCCGTTTTCAAGTCAATATACACCATATACATGTATTTCCTTGCACTTCGAGTTATTGTTTTATGTAGTGACATGCCTCTCACTCATGACTACTTAAAAGAAACTGCCCCTTTTTTTAAGTCTGAATATAAAATATTCCCAGTTAGTGCTTACGTTCGCATCAATGGACTGGTGAGATATGTCTGCTCTTCATGAATTCCTGAAAACAGTCCTTAAAATTTTCCCTTTACTGGTCTGAAAACTCTATCAGAAATTTTCAGCTCGCGCTTCGCGCTCGCATAATTTAGTAAGTGAAATACGTATGGCCTTAGTGAATTTTTACAAACAAGCCTAAGAATGCCCCTCTTCAGGTCTGAATTTCAAAAATCTCAGCTCGCGCTTCGCGCTCGCATTATTTAATCAGTGAGATACATATCTGTTTAATGAAACAGTCCTTAAAATGCTTCTATTACGTCAGTACCTGGCAATTGAGCGCGCTTCGCGAATGACTGGAACTGGTCATGACCAATTGGGAATTCAATTTCAAACAAGAAATTTTATCAACCCGACCAGTTTACTATAACATTTATCTGAAAAATATTATTCTTTTATCTCTTAACCATAGTGATAATATATATAATGAAAATAATGACAATGATGATGATGATGATAATAATGAAATAATAATAATCATAATAACGATGATAATGAAATATTACTACTACAAATATTTTCAGCAGCTTCTTTTTGCCACAAATATTAATACTTACAACGATAATATTTAAAAACCACAATGATTTTAGCGATAATGATAATTATATAATAATAGTAAATAATAGTGATGATAATTTTATCTTTAAAAACCAGCAAGCGCTACGCGCTCGCGTTATATGATTACCGAGGTAGAGTGTACGTATCCTTTTCATGAATTCAAATAAGGAGCAGATCGTATAATATCGAAAGCAATATCGATATCACATTCGTGATTGTTGACGCCCTCTCCGTTCGTTTGTAAATATTTCATAGTTTGGCTGCCATATTGACCTTTTTTATCGTGTTCAACCCAATTAAACATCGGTAAAGTATAATTTTTCATGCCTTTTCATCTATATCGTTTAAAGTATTTTGTTAACAAAATATCCAGTTTTAAAAGTTTGTTGGTTATACATCCTTAGATTGTAAATTCGATGTGTAAAATTACATCAAACTTTGGACTGTGAATTGACAAAAGGGTGGGAATGAGAACACATGCGAGCCCACACGTATACCCTACCGTCGGTTAATGGGGATTATAGTAAAATGTCAGAAATTGTTGAATAAATCCCCAGAAACGACGGTTATTCCTGTCTAAGAAAAATCAAGCCATAGAAGTCGTGCGTTGTGGACCCAAGAAGTGAGATCCCAGACGCCTCCAGGCTAAGCACGCGCGACCCACTAGTTAGAAATCCACTGCCAAACGCGGTTCGTGGTGCGGGGTTAGTATACTTAATACGTGTGAGTGGCACAATTCCAGCAGATTTTTTCTTCAGATTTCTAAAACTGGTCAGGACTCAGGCAGGCAATTGAATTATTTAGGAGCACTGAGTGGTATGGACCATGGCTGAAAATCTGCTGTTTCAGAGGAATGTTTAAGTTTTTATTATACACAGAATTATATCACCATGATGCCGATGTCATGAAGCCAGACAAATTTTCAGCAGTGATTACCCTGATTCCTGGCCAAAATCACTCACACGTATTGCGAGGTTAGTATTAGTATACTACTAGTACGTATTGCGAGGTTAGTATTAGTATACTAACCACGAACCGCGTTTGGCAGTGGATTTCTAACTAGTGGGTCGCGCGTGCTGGGATCTCACTTCTTGGGTCCACGACTTCTATTGCTTGAATTTTCTGTGCGCGGCGGCATGTAATGAACCCTTGGGTGGGCCAAAATTAGAGTCTGGTGTTTCTTTCTGATTAGAGTGTTGCTGCATATATGTATGCGTAATGCCTTCAACAATGAAGATAAATGCAATCTTTGTAATGACACAGAGACTCAGAGAGCACCGTACCTCAAGTGATGTTCGTGTAGTCTCCACTTCACTACTGGAGTACTGCTACAGCCTACACTACGCTACACACTTACCCGGGTAGGTGTGGCGTACATGTACGGTAGTGTAGCGGTAGTGAAGTGGAGTGGGGCCTACACAAACATCACTTGAGGTAGAGCACCAGTGTTCTGAGTGGAACTTTTCAGGTGTCTAAACCTACTATCATTTGTTGTTGACCGGGAATTACATGCCACCGCACGTCATCAATCATCACGATAATTAAATTCATACTTTGATTTGATTATTTAAACTATTTCTTTTTTTCTCTCTTCTACACACAGATCTGCACAATTGCTAACTCTGGTGACTTCTGGTCTCTGCTTGCTACCTCAATCTGGGAGATTCCATCATGTCCTTTTACTATGATTTGGATATAGCCATTTTTTTCTTCACTCTTTCCAGGACCTACGGTTTGCAAGTTGTGGAATGATAATGATACAAAAGAAAAAATTTCTTTATCAATCTTGGAAACAATTTTGAGCACAGTTTTGGAGAGAACTAAGAAATTTTACTCGGACAGGAATACAGCTTGTCAAAAATAATAACACACAATTTAAAACGAAAGAACAATTTTAATGTTACTAGGGCATTTTGCGAGAAATGTTATACTCAATCACACGTCCCAAATCAAGGGAAAGTCCTTTGATTAAACATGTAGTTGAATTGCGATTGCAACTCGACCTTATTACGCTTGAATTTGAATTTAAGACTTACGCTTGATTTGCAATTGAACATAAGTTTCTTGCAGTGCCCCATAATTATGTTTTGTTATCAGATATTTAACGTGCTGATTTTTCTCGAAAGGTATAATATATTTGTCCTTTTAAACGGTATTTGAATATGGGTACGCCTTTTATTTGTTTTCCACAATATTTATTGCATGTATGAACAGAAGTGAAATATTTATTGTGAAGCACTGTGAATGTTGTGTGATGGTTCATCATCAGACTGAAAGCCTGGTGGATGTGAGGAAGTGGCCTGGATGAAAGAAAAGTGAACATGTGTCCAATTACTGATTTGCATATTCTAAGACAATTTTGTTTCTGGATAAATTTTGCTATGCATTCCCTACATTAAGAGTAAAGGAGAAGTCCACGCAATCAAAAATTTATTTGAATTTAAAGAAAAATAACAAGATATTGCAGGAAATTTCATAAAAACTTTGATTCAAATTTATATAATTACTATTTTAACAGTTCCGTAAATATAACCTATTGTGATCAGATGAAGAGTTTCCTATCGTCAAATCTGCAAAGAATAAAAAACAAAATGCCACAAAAAATAGAAACGAATGTGATGTGAGTGACAACTCTAATTTGCATATCATTGTTTTGTGTATATGACTGTTTTGAGTAAAAACAACAAGGGAAATCACTCTATTCAAATAATTTTTAGTTGATGTGGACTTGACTTTTAACTCTACCCCTCCCATCCCAAATAAGAGTAGAAATAATCTAATCAAGAACTTGAAAATCAAAAGCAGCAATTAAGAAGCAAGATTTGATAAATACAGGTCTGAATAGAATTTCACAAGAAAATAAAAAGAGAAAAAAAAGATGGGTAGGGACGGGGAAGGAATAAAAAAAAAATACCCAGAAAAAAAAAATCCGAGTTTCGAACCAGGGTCCTCGCACATGACAAAACAATGGCCAACGCATTTGGCCACAGACCATCGCCCTAACAGGAAGGCATTTTTAAGATATATGAAAGAAAGTCCGCTCGCCGCTGTTTCCTAATAATGCTTCGGCAATTCAACTGCAATTTCAGTCATTTCGCGATGGATATTGCCGTGTTTTTTTTGTGATTCCTGACTTTGCTACTTAATGAAATTTCATAATTTTTGTTCAGTCATAAAGAAGAATGTCTATGCTTTATATTGACTATAACATTAATGTGACGCAAGTGTGATTTCTACGTGAAAATATGCTTTGTTTATTCACCTATATTTCTTGAAAAAAAAAAAAAAATTCTAAGCTAAATATCGGTCACCAAAATACGTTAAATGTGCACTTTTTTTCACTGTTCAGTAAATTCAAACTTTTATATATATAACAAGACCAATCTTAAGAGGAATAAACAATTCTAAGAGCAAAAAACGCTGATTGGAAAGATTGTCTCCAATGGGCTGCTGTCAGCTCAGCTGCTCACTGCTCATTGTGTGACGTCACTCAGCTGGAGCTCGCAAGAGGACCGGTGGAAGGCAGAAATATGGCATGAAAATAAATCATTTTTGAGAGCTGATTTCTGCAATCTCTGATCACTATTTTGAAAAGTGAAGTTATATATCTGATTAGTAATACTTCCCCTTTACAATGATGACCACATAAAGTCATTATAAAATACTTTTGATTCTTTGGATGTATACTTTAAATAAAAAAATGTCAATTATCCATTGGGGCTATACAGTATACATATGTACAATGTACTGTACATACACACTGCACTGCATAAATGCATTGGCCACCATGACAGATAACAAGGCTTGTATAAACTATAGTGTCATAGAAATGAGCTCTCAGGTTTAGAATTAGATGCCTCAGAAATTGAAGATATGTTTTGTCTCAGAAATTGAGGACATGTTTTGTCAAATATGCTAATTCAGGGGGCGGAGAGAGGTAATTTACATTGTAGCTATTCTGGGCCCCGTTGCATAAAAATTTACCATTATGTTAACTTAACTTAATGGTAACTTGTATGCAATCCTTTATTCTGATTGGCTGTTGATCAGCGTTACCATGATACTAGTAGTTACCTGACCCCATAAACATAGGCCAGTTAGAAACCAGAACCAGGTTAAATAAAGCCTCCAAATGAAGAAGATATGGCTAAAAATGTGATGTACGTATATATACATGGATGTGATATTTACATGTAAGTGTAATTTACATTGCTGGTTTCACCATGTACATCAGCTGACAAGAAATCAAATTCACAATCTAATTCTAAACCTTTGAAGCTCATTTCTATGACACTATAGTTTATATACAGGCCTTGTCATATGCCATGGTGGTCAATGCATGGATATATGCAGTGTAGTATGTACAGTGCATTGTACACCGTATAGCCCCTATGGATAAATGACATTTTCTTTTATTTGAAATGATATATTTCACAAATATCCGTAAAACCCAAAGTGGAGGAATAAAAGCAATATAGCTACATGTACACGATGCTGCTTGCTATTGTTGACCTCGTACCATCTAATATCCCAGAACCCCAGGATGATAAAACCCACTTTTTGGCTGAAAAAAGGCTACAAAAATTGGAAAATTTAGGTATAATTACCTTTTAACTCTACAAATAATGGTTTAAAAGTACTAATTATAGGAAAAACAAATTACCTGCCCCCCAAAACATATAAATAGACACCAAAACCAGAGAAAATGACCACCAAATAAAAAAGTTGTGGCCAAAACTGTGATTTTGGGGGGTTTTGGCGGCCATTTTGGATTTTGGCCCGGCACACTTTTTTCTCGGACCCGAGACAAAAAATATTGTCATTTCATGTTGAGATAAGGTAAAAGGAACACAAAAAAACTGTTCCCACAGTAAAACCAAAAATCACCCATTTATAGCCAACTCCTACTTATAGTTAGAAATGTTAATTTATCCTTGTAACTTGTAACTTATGTTCGATAATTGTTAATTTTATTTTTATTGTAATCCTTTATATTTTGATTTGAAATCAATATAAAAAAATAAACTTGAAACTCTTCTTTAGTTTCACCTTCTGTATAGAACTCTTTTTAAGGGGAGAGGATTTTAAAAAATGTGAGGGCAGTTCCACCCCCCTCCCCCTTTACAGTATGACCCAATTTAAATTTGAACTCAACTACAGTGTTGATATTGAGCATTCATTCTGAAATAATGTTTGCTTTTGGGGGGGGGGGCAACATTATCAATTTTCTTTTACTATGTTTTGCCAGATTTCCAAAGTCTGAAAACATTTCCTTGAAAACATAGCTGCCTTGCCAAACTAAATCAATCATCCTTTGATATGAAAGTGGTCAGAACCAGAAGCCAAGATTGTATTGTGTGCATCCTCTGATTATGATATCAAAATCTAAATTGAGTTTAGCAACTGTCACTTCTTGTCAAGTTTCACAACTCCAAAACAAACCAAAATTACAGGTACACATGTACTGTATTCTACAATGTAGTCTTAGACCCCATTCTCATTACCATCCTAAAACTAGTTGAAATACGTGTAATGAGAATGCTCCGAGTGGTCTTGGAAGCGATCTTCCAAACACCGGTTTGGAAGACAACCTTGCGATGTAGTTTTCAAGATCGCTTTGCCTCCCTCGTTAAACTGGTTTTAGCGCGAGGACACAACCGTTCTTCAGGAAGCGATCTTTGCACATTTTGAGTGCACTGCTCCACACACTGCGTGTAGAATGTAGTCTATGGTGCAGTTTCCAATTTTGCGCAAAATTCACCCCACTGAGAGCGTTCCCGTAGTAACGAAACCACTTCATGTAAAGTGATTTTGAAAACCATTTTTTGGTGATCAAATGAGAACGATAGCAAACTATTAGTTTCCTGAAACAGTTTCTATAATGAGAACGGTGTCTTATATAAAGAAGCACTCTTTTATAAACAGAATATAGGCCTACTTCTTTGGTAACTTTGCTATTATGGTAAAGTACAATGATAACAAGGATTAGTAACCAATCATAATAAAGATTTCTGTGGTAGTAATACCATATATAATGGCTAACTGTACCATGGTTGTAAAGCTTTATGAAATGTCCCCCCCCCCCCCCTGTATCTATACATAATACATTTAACATTCAATCTCGTGTTCTCAGCACTGGTGTCAAAATATTTAAAGATAAATTCCAGTTCTGGTAACGATCTCAAAATGACTTTTTACAGAATCTAATATAATGACCGCCCAAGTGTCTGTTTGTTAAATGAATAAAAAATATGTGCCAAAGGATTCTGGAAGAAATTGTGTAATTGCTGAGAAATAAGCAAAATAAGCGCGGATTCGGTCAATTCCGTCGGGTCTTTATTCCAGCAATAATAATACACTGTCCCACGTGTGCCTATCTGTGTTGGCGATTTTCAGTGTGATCGTATTTCAGCTTAGATTTTATGATTTCACAAAGTTCAGTTTATGTAACTGTACCAGATCTAGATCCACAATGATATAGTCTTACTTAACCTTGGTTTTACAGACTTTCTCACGAAATTAGTGTTTTACTGCAACTACTATCATTTAGCTTTAACATTCAATCTTGTGTTCTCAGCACTGGTGTCAAAATATTTGTGTAAACTTTACACTGTTTTTAAAAGCCATACTCAACCTCATTGAATAAATACACAAGGTTATTGAAATTACAACACCCTCGGTATCTTGGTCAAACATGACAAACAACAAACAAATTTTGTTTCTTTTAAAAACAATTATTGCGACGAAGTGAATAACAGCACGTTTAGCCTCAAATTAGGCTGAAAATTGGTATAGCCTTTTAGTTCTTTTCAAGCTTTACAACGTAATTGACCAA
The DNA here is from genome assembly GCF_037042905.1 of Lytechinus pictus. Classification (NCBI taxonomy): domain Eukaryota; kingdom Metazoa; phylum Echinodermata; class Echinoidea; order Temnopleuroida; family Toxopneustidae; genus Lytechinus; species Lytechinus pictus. Next base: position 289,095 of record NC_087263.1, read on the forward strand.
GAGAACTATGTCAAGGGAAAGAGTATGAACAGAATAATTACCAAACAATTTCCCTTTAACTTCTTACCTTGGCGGATCATTTGAAGGTAATCAGATGGCGTATCTAGAATAAGCAACGATGGGTCAAGCATTACAATTAGGCCCCCTTCCAAAATAAATATTCTGATAAATTTGAAGAAACTGAAATGAGGTCCCTTCATGTAGACCATAATGCATCGATGCCTCACACGAGCAGGAATCACTCTTTTTGCGATGGTGGAGACGGAGTTTCTTGAAACTCGAGATTAATCGCGAAGAGGCCCGATCGGGCTAAAATCTCAAGATTGAGCAAACTCGGGCTGGTGCAGCACCCGCCTCAAGTCATCCAAGTCTCTATAAACTTACCTTTATGTTCACAGTATTATTCATTGCAAGGATTGACTTTTTGTAGTCAGGTTTCCTTTAATTTCTTCAGAAAATATTGATTTTGTTTCTTCAGATATTAGTTGTAGGACCAAGAACCAGTGGGGCAATTTTTTTTAAAATCAAGAACAAGTTGGGCATAAAGGTGTACAATCCTGGGCTGGGCCGCATCTTACAAAGAGTTACGATTGATCCAATCAATCTCAACTGTATGGAAATCCATCCATACCACATTTTCTTCTCCAGGAAATTTGCACAATCTCCATAGTAAACAAAGAGAATCACACTGAATCTTCATGAGAATGATGAGTGTACATGTATGAATATACATCATAGTCCAGTAGATATGTGAAAAAGATGCTCGAATCTGGCAGAAAGTGTGAAATTTGGCATACAGGGGTATTTTTGGGTGCTGATTTCAAAAATTGCCGGCCCCAAGCGATTTGACCATCGGGTCGGCCGCCATTTTGAAATCCAAGATGGCCGCCATGAAAAATCATTAAATGTCATTTTCTTGAGTTTTACATGGCATGTGACACTGAAATTTGGCATATAGGGGTATTTTGAGGCACTGATGTCAAATATTGCCGGCCCCCAGCAATTTGACCTCCAGGTCAGCAGCAAAACGGCCGCCATCTTAAAATCCAAGATGGCCGCCATGAAAGATAATTTGCTCAAGTCTTACGTATGGCCTGTAACACTTTAAATTTGGAAAAAAACTTGATCTTTGCATCCTTGATCAATGAAAAGAACATAGTAAATAGATGCTATTTTGAATTCCAATATGGTTACCAAGTTTGAATGATGTTCAACATTATAATGGTGAGTAAACATATGTATCATCAGTTAAAAGAGAAGAAAATAAGCTTTCTTTTGGCGTCCGAGTTGCTTTCTACACGTGTGTCAAGTTCGACGGCATCGCCCACACCCGCGCCCACAACTGAGATTTCCCTGTGATCTCCATAGACTTTTTTCGAATCCAGTAATGTTCATCCAATGTATGGCAGCCATCTTGAAATCAAAGATGGCTGCCATAAAAAAATAAGTAAAAAAAAATCAAGTATCATAATTATAATGTAGGTATTATTTTGAAATTTGGCATTTTTGGATAACCATCGTGTGTTCGACAATCTGACAATGGGAGCATGTTCGCCTCATAATCGGGAGATCGGGAGTTCAAGCTCCAACAGCATCAGACCAAAAGATGTTAGAAAAGGGGAGCTGCTTCTAACCTGTTTGGCGGTCAACGAATTAAAGGGGAAGTTCAACCTGACAAAAAGTTTATTGAAACAATAACAGAATAAGTAATGAAAAAAAATATTGAAGGCTTGAGGAAATTCCATCTAATATTTAAAAAGCTATTGGAATTTCATTTGGTGCATTTGTGACGTCAGATGCAAGCAGTTCCCCCATGTTTCTTATAGTACAAAATCAATGAAATGTAGCCTCCTCAAAAAAATGAAAATGTTTTTTTATTGGACCCTCAGTATATCGACAAACAAATGATTTCACACTCGCTCCAGAAAGAAAAAAAATACCCATGATGAACCATTTATGCATTTTATATCACACAACATAATGGGAAAGCTGCTCGTACAATAGCCAATATGACGTCATAAATCAAAAACTTAAAATTCTAATATCTTTGATGGATCCACCAATATCTTTTTTATATCATATTTTCTTTTGTTTTTACAACAAACTTTTCTCTGGGGTGAACTCCCTTTTTTAAGGATAGAGCAACGTCCGATGTGGCGCTGCTAAGTTGCTGCCGTGCTCACGATCTACAGGGTATGGGCAAAATAAATTTTCGGAGCATTTCTGTTACTGAATTCTATTTTGAACAATAAAATATGTATTATTATCATCCATCATTAATATTAATTTCATTTCATCATCATCATCATCATCATCATCATCATCATACAACTATATAACCATCAGTACTTCAAGTCTGGAGCAGTTTTCTTCATGTTGATTTGTAATAAAATATTGCAATTATTGGAGCAATATTCTAAAACCAGCAGGCCGAAATCCTGCCTGTATTTCTAAAATGCAGTGCTTCAAATTGTTTAAAACCAAGAAAATGATTTTAATGAATTTTCATGACAGTCTATCCTCTCTAGATTTTAAGATGGTGGCCATTTTGCAGCATATCTGTTGGACAGATTACTGGGGGCAATTTCAATATCCCTATCTTTAAAATAATACGTTACGTGATACTAGATAAAGTAATTTTTTTCAATGATCTTTTTTCATGGCAGCCATCTTGGATTTCAAGATGGCTGACATTTTGCCTCTGACTCGGGATCAGATCGCTGAGGGCCAGCAATATTTTAAATAAGTACCCCACACTCCATCGATTTGTCAAAGTGCAATGATGCAGATCATATAAAACTCAAAGAAATAATTTAAAGCCTCTCAACAGAAAATGATTGTTCTGGATGGTTATTATTCAACCAAAGCCACTTCAAATGTGTAACTGCAGAAGAAGCTAGCTGGTTCGTGTATTTATGGTGCTTCATACTTACGTAACATCTATATCAGCAATTAAGGATGCCAAATTCCTTGCAACGGACAAAGATGTGGTTGTGTTGTTTTGTTTTCAGTGCCAATGCAATGGGTTTTACTCACCATTATAATGTTGAACATCATTCAAACTTGGTAACCATATTGGAATTCAAAATAGCATCTATTTACTATGTTCTTTTCATTGATCAAGGATGCAAAGATCAAGTTTTTTTTCCAAATTTAAAGTGTTACAGGCCATACGTAAGACTTGAGCAAATTATCTTTCATGGCGGCCATCTTGGATTTTAAGATGGCGGCTGTTTTGCTGCTGACCTGGAGGTCAAATTGCTGGGGGCCGGCAATATTTGACATCAGTGCCTCAAAATACCCCTATATGCCAAATTTCAGTGTCGCCTATCATGTAAAACTCAAGAAAATGACATTTAATGATTTTTCATGGCGGCCATCTTGGATTTCAAAATGGCGGCCATTTTGCCGCCAACCAAATTGTCAAATTGCTTGGGGCCGGCAATGTTTGAAATCAGTGCCTAAAAATACCCCTAAATGCCAAATTTCAGTGTCAAACATCATGTAAAACTCGTGAAAATGACATTAAAGATTTCTCATGGCGGCCATCTTGGATTTCAAAATGGCGGCCGACCCGATGGTCAAATCACTTGGGGCCGGCAATTTTTGAAATCAGCACCCCAAATTAAGCCTATATGCCAAATTTCAATACCGCAGTTCATATAAAACTCGAAAAAATGATTGCAATAATATATCATGGCGGCCATCTTGGATTTCAAGATGGCGGCCATTTTTCCGCCGACCAAATGGTCAAATTGCTGGGGGCCGGCAATATTTGAAATCAGTGCCTCAAAATACCCCTATATGCCAAATTTCAATGTCACATGCCATGTAAAACTCAAGAAAATGACATTTAATTATTTTTCATGGCGGCCATCTTGGATTTCAAAATGGCGGCCGACTCGATGGTCGAATCACTTGGGGCCGGCAATATTTGAAATCAGCACCCCAAATTAAGCCTATATGCCAAATTTCAATACCGCAGTTCATATAAAACTCGAGAAAATGATTGCAATAATATATCATGGCGGCCATCTTGGATTCCAAGATGGCGGCCATTTTGCCGCCGGCCGAATGGTCAAATTGCTGGGGGCCGGCAATATTTGAAATCAGTACCTCAAAATACCCCTATATGCCAAATTTCAGTGTCACATGCCATGTAAAACTCAAGAAAATGACATTTAATGATTTTTCATGGCGGCCATCTTGGATTTAAAAATGGCGGCCGACCTGATGGTCAAATCGCTTGGGGCCGGCAATTTTTGAAATCAGCGCCCAAAAATACCCCTGTATGCCAATTTTTACACTTTCTGCCAGATCCGAGCATCTTGGCCATTTTTTGTCACATAACCGCTCCACTATCATATTAAGTAAATATTTTGAACAAATTTGAAATTTAAATGTTGATATTGCTGGCCGTCCATAGTTGTGGTTGATTGGATAATCGCTATTTGTTGTAAGACGGGCCCTGAACGGGTGGGGCGATCCCCTCTGGTACCAAGTTATTAAGTACCAAATCTACTTACATTTGTATTACTGCATCCTTTCCCTTTCTTATATTCCTTCCTATTGAATCTCTTATCCAGTTTACTCCATAACGAAGCGGCCTTCCAGGATGTCAACTGTGACTTGAACCTCGGGTAGAAGTTACGATGTTCTGAGAAAGGTTTGAGGTTCAACTCCTTGCAGAGTTCAAAGAATGTTTTGAAGATTCCCTGGAATGTACCAGCCTGGACGAACTGATCATAAAGGAGATCACAATGGTTGGTCTGAATGCCTCCTGGTGTTTGATCAATACCAGGCATGTTGGAAGATGATCTAAAGAAGAGAAAAAATATATATAATTTGATTATAAAAAAAAGAACTGATAATAAGATTGCTTTGGAAAGTTGGCGTGTGGACAATTTCATTAATTTCATTTTAAAAGAAAATAAAAGTAAAAATCAGGTCACGGACTTATCACATAAATATTACAATTACACTTTGTCAGCCAATGATAATAATAGCTGAATTCATTTTTTCGCCTGAGGATACAAAGTGCCTGCTATTATTACCCTGGCTTTAGCTCGAGCTACAGTGTACCATCACCTGCGCTCAGTGCATTCAATGAATTAAATGCTGCCGGGTAATCATTCACCCCACCTACGTGTAAGTCGAGTGCGGAACAAGGTAGATAAATTTCCTGCTGAAAAAAATACCATGGCTAGGATTCAAACCCTCTGTTTGAAAGGCATGAGTCGGAACCACTAGACCAGGATGCGCCCAATGGTCTCCCAGTATCATTATCTGCTGTTGGGCATTGTTTTCATAGTAGTTACCGTTTGATGGGAAAGTTTAATTAATATAAAAGCAACAGGCCCTGATTAGACAAGTCTTATGAGTCCGAAGGCTCCCCGTAGCAGGAAGCTTAGCGATTAATCTTGGGGATAATTTTCAGAATGAATCATACAAAATAATCAATACAATCATTCGTAGAAAACAGGCCAATGATCAATCGCTTTAGCTTAATATGTCACAGGGTCCTGGAATCTGGGTCCCATTTCATAAAGAATTGTTATAGTAACAAATTTACCATCAGCCAATCAGACAAAAGGATTTCAATAGCTTTTAACTGCAAATTATAACGAGTTTTATAAAACGGGTCCCTGATCAACATCAGGCATATTAGAAGATGATACAGAATAGAACAATAATCTAAAAAGAAAAGATAATAGAATACAAAGAATAATGAAGTATTATTTCTCAAACCAGTTTGTGTACACAAAAATATTGTCTGAAAAATCACTGTCACAAAATAGTGAAGTTGCTATAAATATAATACCCCTTTCATAAACCCAATAAAACCCAATTATGCGGCTAATAGCAGCATAATTGGGTCGTAAAATCAGAGGAGGACAAGAGTTGTCCGCATTATTCTGATGCTGCTATTATCCGCATAATAGCGGCATCGGGACAAGATTTTGAGTTTATGAACGTATTTCCAAATAATGCGGATAATTGCCATGGTGCGGTCACAAGGTCACCCTTTTCCAACACAACCGCATCGGAGGGGGCGTGTCCAGTTGTCATGACGATTATCCGCCTTTTTCAGGACGGGCACTCGTAAAAATAAGGCGGATAAATTTTGGAGTTTGTGAACGCAATTTTTATTGAATTATCCACATTACTCTTAGGCGGCTAATTGGAGGATAGGTTTTATTGGGTTTATGAAAGGGGTATAAAACTTTCTTTCTGTTGAAAGAAGTATCTTTGCCCATGTAAACACAGACATGAGTTCATGGGACTATGGCCATAATGCATAGGAATTTGAGTCCAGACGGAGCTTTAATTACAGTGTTCAAGTTGCCAGACTTGCTTTCATCTCAAATTGTCTTGGATGCTTTCATCAGCTGGGTCACAAGACCTGACTAGTCTGCAAGCACAGACTCTAATTTGACACTTTGACCAATTATACCACGCCTAGTCTAGATTGGAGACTACATTCCAAACTCTGTGTGTCAAGTAATGGTAGAAACAGCCACAGTAAATGAGTGAATCTAGTCTAAGAATTTCAGACTCTGCATTATGCACTATTATGCACTATGCATATAGCAAAAAGCCAAAGGTCTGATCTTATAGACTAGGACCTGACTGACTTCCACTCCATCTGTATTTGTTTTAAAGAGAAATTCCAGTAGTTGCAGTAAACAAAGATTTCATGAGAAAGTCTGTAAAACCAGGCTTAATTGTCAGTATATCATCGAGGATCTAGATCTGGTACAGTTACATAAACTGAACTTTGTGAAATCTTGAAATCTACGCTGAAAAATGTTCACACTGAAGATCGCCAACACAGATAGGCACACGTGGGACAGTGTATTATTATTGCTGAAATAAAGACCCGACGGAAGTGACAGAATCCGCGCTTATTTTGCTTATTTCTCAGCAATTACACAATTTCTTCCAGAATGCTTTGGCACATATTTTTTATTCATACAAACAGACACTTGGGTGGTCATTTTATTAGATTCTGTAAAAAGTCATTTTGAGATCGTTACCAAAACTGGAATTTATCTTTAAATCAAACGGACGGTTTTAATGAATGAGGAATACAGATGCCATGATGGATCATCACAGCACACTAAAAACAGACCATACATCCCTTCCTCTGATTACTGTTATTAAATACAATTATTCTCTCAGTGCACCTTGGTTGCAGTCCTACCTTTGCGATAGGCAGCAACAAATATCAATTGGTGATGTATCTCAAAGAAATTTGATGTTAGATGGGGCATTTTGCTCTGTGAATTTTACTCTATTTATTGAGATATAAACATTTCCAACCTGGACCATCCCTTTAAGGTTCCAGGCTCAGACCCCTCCTCTTTTCCCTCTATTCTAGCATGGACCTATTCGTAATAGGTCCATGATTCTAGTAGGCTTTTCTCAGTCATTAAAGCATACTCTCGTATTATCTTGTCACTACTATGCAGATGACTCAATTACACATTTCCTTCAGCCCAGTCAGGGAACAAGAACAGTCCTGTATTTTGGCCCTTGAACACTTTCTACAGGATCTTTGTAGATGGATATTGAATAGTAAATTGAAACTTAATGACAGCAAAACTGACTTTCTTATCATCAGAACACTTAGACAAGTGTCAAAACTAGACATTAATTGCATAAAATGTCGAAATACTCTAGTAAAGCAGTCCATGGTTGCAATAAAACCTTGGTGTCTGGTTTGATTCTCAGCTTAACATGGAAACTCATATATCCAAAACATGCAATACTGCCATCATCTTTATAACTTACATCATATCCGCAAATATTTAACCCGTACATGTATTACTGCAACACAATTTTGTAACAAGTAAATTAGACTACTGTAATGGACCACTCTTTGGCTTACCAGATTCCCAGATAAGTAATCTACAGCGTGTACAAAATGCATGAGCCAGACTTGTCTGTAATTCCCCCAAATTATCCCATGAAACACCTCTACTTCATGATCTGCACTGGCTTCCAGTACCTCAGCGAATTACATGTAAATTCAAAATAATACTGCTCACATTCAAGATACTGCATGGCATGGCTCCCACTTTATCTCAGTGAACTCCTAACTTTGAAATCACCCACCCAGTCCTACAGACTCCACAGTTCTCATGAAACCATGCTCCTCAGTTAATACCCACCTAGGTGATGGTACTGCACCCACACTCTGGAATAGTCTCCCTTCCTCAATAAGAAATGCATTATCTATTAAAACTTAACTAAAATCTACCTTTTTCAATAGAGTATAAATAAATATGTAACTTTTTGTTATATTATTTGTAGAGATAGTAGGCTTCCCTTTTCCAGTAATTAGAACGTAATCATACTTTCATGTATTTATCTCTACTATTTTACCTTTTATTATTGTAATGCGCAGCTGGGTATACAAATAGAAATTGCACAACATAAATAATTATTATTATTTTCAGACCACAGTTCCTTTACCCTGGAAAATTGGTGGTCCCACTAAAGGGGCGGGTGGGGGTATGTTGTAAGCCCCATCAATATCCAAAGCTTCTATAGCGCACTTCAGTTTCAGGCAATCAAAGTGGGTGAGCACATCCACTATAATATCCGTAGGGTATCAAAGCTTTAATCGAACAAGTGCACTGGGATGGCGTACGACGATCATTAGTAAAATGCCAATAACCAATGACATTCTGCTTCTGATATTAAAGCCAATATTTGCCATATTCTATACATATATAATTGAAGCAGTCCGTCTATTAATGTCTAAAGGTGTGAGTAATGCATCCCCAAGGTACAGAAGAAGAATCTCTTACCAGTAGAAGAAAGCACCAATAAAAAATATAAAGTTTAGAGCCAGTAGGCATTCCCTGCCGTGGCTTAGGTAATGCCTTCTAGCGCTGAGTGAATGATATGAATAATGGTTTGTTTGGGTTATTATCAAGAATGGCTCTGTTAAGGTCAAGTATTCCCTATCACCTCATCAGGTTATGTTTAATTTACCATTCTGTTCGCATTGTTGGATCAAGTTAAGTTACCCATGATTTTACCTTTGGAACACTTTGTGTGCTATAACGTCACATTCTCAATCCTTTTCATGTTCATCATTTATTAACTTGAATTATGATCTTTGTCGGTTGAATATCTAGATGTAGAGAAGAGTTTCAGAACATTCTTTTTTACTGTATAAATGGGAAATTTACAAGTAGTGATTGTATTCCCACTTTGCGAAAGAGCAGGCAAAAAAATTATTGTTGTCAGTTTTTTTTTTTTTTTTGGGGGGGGGGCTACTTTTCACATCCTACTGCCTATGAATCTGCAACATTGGTTAACATTAAAATGGGGATTTCAGGGCTCTTTTGCCCATTTTTAGTGCAAAATCGCCCCAAGCCCTGTGTACCGGAAATTTTTTCCTTGTACGAGAGCCATTGTTCCATTAATTTATTAAATACATTATATTTTACATAAAAAGATGTATAATTATGATCATTTACATAACTGATTATACCAAGGTTGCAGACATGCAGTGGTATGACAATATAAGCAGATGCTTGAGCTGTTGTCACACCTTTGGATATATGAAATACATACATACATGTAAATATAAAAAAAATAATAAAAAGTCAAAACTAATAATTACACAAAGAAACAAACAAACAAATTATGATCTATCACAAATATTTACAAGGAGTGTGTGTGGCGTAATAATAATTGAAATTATATCAATATTTAAGTTTAAAATATACAGTACAACAAAAATGTGTTATCACATACCCCAGTGGAAGATATCAAACACCAAGTATTCACCAGTAGAAAGCTCTGATCTTCCCGATGAGACTATATCAAACACTCTCATACCATTCCCTTGGTACGCAATTGTTCATTTATAATGCATTTGTATCAAGGAGGAAATATCCACCTGCACTACTATTCATACATGTAGGCCTACTACACATTTCAATCCAAGCTACTCACCACCTTATTTCACGTAGTTCCTGACAATGTACTGTATACCATGTAAACTGACATCATATTCACAGTCACATTCAATACCAATCTGGTTTCTCAAGTTCATTTCAATATTTGTACATTGTATTAATTCACAATTCCCATGTGTGCTTTCTCCATTCAAAATGTGTTTCACAAACATGTACAGTGTATAGGCCTTCGGATGTGTTCAAAATAAATGTAAATGCATATTTAGGCCTATTCAGTCCACATAATTAAAGTATTCTGTATGTTGTTGTTTTTTATCAATATTTGTATCATTACTCATCAGTAGTTTTGTTGTTGATGAAATAGATGAATCACCCTCTACATGTACATGTATGTACAGTATGTTTTAATACGAAACAAATCAATACTTTCACCAGTCTTTGTAGTATAGAATGTATATACAAAGCAAGTGATTAAAAGAGCAATAACCTCCTTCTATTGTTTGTCTCCTATTAAAGGTGTACACATATTGCAAACTGATTGATTATTCTGGTGTTAGACAGACACCACAGAGTTTGAACTTAACACTAACACCTGAACAACAGAGGGAGACACCACTACCAGTGGGTGCTGGACAAACACCGTGTATTTGGTGTAGAATGCTTGGTGCAGTCAAGGAGTAGTTTTAACACCACTCTTTTTGCAGTAAAACTCTGCATTATGATGCACAGGAGTAGCAAGGCTAAAAACGACAGAGAATCAGAATTCATTAAAATTCACTTAAACAAAGTTTATTGGAAAAATAGCAGGAAAATATTGGTGAAGGTTTGAGGAAAATCCATGAAAGATTAAGAAAATTATTACAATTTTAAATTGTGGAATTTTGACATCATAAAAAAGCAGCTGCCCAATATGTTATATAATATAAAGGGCCTAAAATTCAATTTTTTGATGGTTCATGATTACCATT